>NC_089799.1:35854613-35947113 GCF_040412425.1 Macrobrachium rosenbergii | reverse complement strand
TTTCCCAAGACAGATCAAAATTATTTTTGGGGTGAAAGAAAATAGAATGAATGGAAGGTTTTCAGTGTCTGGAATACAGGGAATTTGATTTTCTCTTTCTGCCTGTGGTCTTCTATCCTTAAAGTAGTATGACATTTCCCGTCCTTTTCACTGGACATAGCCCGCCAATGTCCAGTCGATACTATGTTGTTTCGGAAGGTGGTTGAACCCTGAACCGCGGAATACTGCTCCACAACTTTGATGATTCCGTTATTTCTCCAGAAAGATACACACATATATATACATTATATATATATATATATATATATATATATATATATATATATATATATATATATATATATATATATATATATATATATATAAGTTAATCTTTTGTATGTTTGTTTGGATTCTCTAGAAACCCGGACCGCTTGACAGACAAAGACAAAATTTTGCGCATGGACTCTATGTCACCCCAGGAAGGTGTAACCCAAAATCAAAGCCCTACCCCGTGACAGACATGCAAACACAGACAAAACAAATGAAATTTTCGTTTTTACATCAACTTTTACTTCAGCTTTCTGTGTTACTTCTTATTTTTCACCTGAAATTCCACCTTTTTTCCCAGGTGCTGTCTGACTTATGATTTCATTAAACTCCTCCCACTGCAAACCCTGTAATTAGTTTAGTACACCCAAAAAATTAAACAGATGTGTTCAACTGTATTAGAATTACTTTCATTCAGTCATAAGCAATGTAATTGAAAATATAACTTCTTCCACCACAGCAGTCAAGACCTTACAATTCTCGCCACGGAAAAAAGTGGTAACAGACCAAATGTTTCTATGACATGCTTACCCCTCATTATTAAAAACTACTCACATCGAAATCATACCCTGCATTTTTTCAGCATCATATATAAGTGCTTTCACCTAAATCCAAGCGTATCTTAATCATACCAAAAATTATAATAAATACATTCTAATAAAATACAAATACCTTGTGGTATTACCATCATCATACATAAGTGCTTAATCCACAAAAAAAGAACTAATTCATCACCATCCACGGATGTGAATTATTGCACCAAATGATTCTGCGACACATCTACTACCTCATCAAAAAATTATATATAAATACATTCATATATATATATATATATATATATATATATATATATATATATATATATATATATATATATATATATATATATATATATATATATATATATATATATGTGTGTGTGTGTGTGTGTGTGTGTGTGAATGCATGTGTTTGTTTATATATTTGCAGAAGTAACAATGGAAAATAAAAGTATAAACCTTAATCAGTTTCACCTTTAAGACATCTCTAAGTGGACTGATACAGAGCCGTAGAATTTACAGAATGCATTCTATTGATAATACAAACAAACTTACAAATGCTTGGAAAAAAAAAAACGGTCTCACATGATAAGCAGGAAAAAGAGGGAGGAACAGTAAACTCTCTTGCGCCTGAGGTCGTTGCTCCAACTACCGAATCTTGTTTATTTGAGCTCTACTCCCAGTTACTCTGCCTTCCGTAAAATCTACCCAGTTTACAAATTCCTTTTGAAATAACTGGATCGAGTTTGTATATTCCTTGGGGGTTATTCTGCCTATTCATATCATGAAGCCTGGTCACTTTGAGCTCGAGCATGCGCACACACACACGTATATATATATATATATATATATATATATATATATATATATATATATATATATATATATATATATATATATATATAATATGTGTGTGTGTGTGTATATATTATATATATATATATATATATATATATATATATATATATATATATATATATATATATATATATATATATATATATATAATATTATGAAAAAGATGCATCTTATAAAAATCTAAAACTGTGACTTAAGTAAACAGTAACAATGAGGATTAGGATTTATATATACTCCTAAGCCATAACCAAGATCCATCTTATTAAAACACAATTACTAAAAATGAGTCATAAGTTTAACCTCCGTCACTATTGCCAAGTTGTGAGCATCTGTTCAGGCGTAACGGGTTTCACTAATAGCGTAACTACAGCACTGGATGGAGAATGAACTAGTATTCAATAGCGGCATTTAAAATAGTAAAAGCTGTAATAATGAACAACGTCTTTTGTCATCTAAAGTACGTTAATAGATTACTTTTTTACCCTCCTGCGAAAACAGTAAATCAAAGTCCTTCAAAAGAAGGCATCGTGCTTACCCCATATGAAAAATGGGAAAAAACACGTTAAACGAAGAAAACAGTAATTATTTGGGCAAAAAAAAAAAAAAAAAAATTGAAACTCAGTATGCTGTTAAGATATTGTGGATGATTAAGTCAGAAACTAATAGTTTATTTAGTACTTAAAATTTCTACCATCTTCCGTAATAAAAAAGTAAAAATATCAATACCCAAGAGGCATCATTCCTCAAAAGTGAAGTTTCACGGCAATGAAATATTGTGTTATGATGGATAACACCATTTAACCTTTCCTCTAACCGACCATGTTATGAAATAAACATAAAAGAAATAACCTTCAAGTATCAAAACCATTTGTGTCGAAAGAGCATAATATGTCTAGAGGGATTTTATGAAGCACAATAGGTTCATTTTCTTTTGGTTATCTTATATTTTGTCTTTATTGCTTATGCTCTTGATCATGAATCTTAGTATAGTGTTTATTATTTGTGTTTAATTAATATATAATTATTATAAAGCTTTATGTTTCTAATTTGCTACCTCGTACATCCTGTCATTATGTGTTTTGCTACTGGTATACTGATGATTATAAAGTTATTATTATATATTTTGTCATTACTTGATTTCTGAACTTGTTCCTCTCTGAGGGTTTTTAATGTTATTTGTTTATTCATTTGTTTTTGAGCGGTTATAATAAAACCTCAAAGGTCGGATACTTTTTACTATGTTAATTTTTGTTATTTTCATTCTCATTCTTTATGCAATGCTCTTTATCTCTTTCTTTCTCACGAAAGTTCTTTTCCATAAACTCGGAGAAACACGTAAACATTTATGGAAACGTAAAATAAGAAGAAAATATATTAGTCATGATAATTACAATTAGAAATATAATCACTGACCTTTGACCAGGCTAGACAAACACACCGACAAAATGAAGGATCACTTTAATGTCAGAATGTTCTTGGAAGATTAAAAGAGGGGAGGAAATTTACCTTGAAGACTTTAATGGAGAGATAAAATTATTCAGTGGGCGAAGTTGGACAAATTTGATATAAATATTTCATCTTATGCTTTAAGGGCTTTCCTTAATAGAACGTGTGATTTTACATAACCTAATAAAAAATGTTTGATATTTTATCATTTTTTTCTAGTTTTATTACTTCATAATGTCGTGGCGTAAAACAAGTGTTCTCCGAAAAAAGAACGTTTTTTAAGCATTAAACAAACTGAGTACCTTAAATCTGCTTAACTGTTTCTATATTATTTTTACTGGTATCAGTCATTTAAAGATGAAAATAACAAATCTGTCTCTGTCTCGTTCTGCAAGGTCTCTGATTTATGTCTTCGCCAGACAAACACTTTATAGGCAGTGGAAAATCATTCATTGTTGAAGATGATTTTTGAAAGCGGAGATAAAATTGTCAATGACCATCTACCTAAAAATTCACAATGTGAATGGAAAAATTTGGTGGGCAGAGTTGGGAAGAATTTGTGCTTCCTTATTACCGTATGCTTCCAGAGGATTTTACTTTAAATTTAACAGACTTTTTGTATTCTTTTCTAATTTCCTTATTTTTTACCCTAAAATAAAATTTTTTTCGTTTACGAAAGTTGTTTATGCATGTGACACATTTTCCCCAGTACGCTCCAACAATGGTGTTAAGCCCTATATTTATTTAAAAACGAATCTTTAGGATTTTGAATTGTGGCTATTGGCAATTATTACAAAACAGAAATATACTGAGAAGAAAATAGGAATTTTTTTTTTTTTTGATAAATTACTTCAATATTTAGCACTCTTGATATTTTAAGTACTGAAATAATCTACTGAATATTTCATTTAAGAATATTTTTTCACCCTTTCAAAATATCACCATAAGGAGCACTCATTTAGGAACAATGTTAAAAAAATTACCTCTTTCCTATTATGGGCTTCAAATAACGTGAATTAGACAACTTAGTATTGCCAAACATTGGACGTGATTTGGGATAAATTTAGGCGATTAGCATCCTTTCATAGGTATATATATATATATATATATATATATATATATATATATATATATATATATATATATATATATATATATATATATATATATATATATATATATATATATATATATACATACATCTGTTTTAAGAAGAAGAACGTCGTATCATCTTACATCCCTAAGATTCTCCGGTAGCAATGGCCGGCACCTGGGTCAGCACGCTCTTTCTCTCTCGTCGACTCCTTCCTGTATCTAACCTCCACCAAAGGCTTACTGGAATGAAACGCCGAGATACAAAACTAGACTTTATTTGTAAATTTAATGAAAGCATTTCAGCAAAAGCTATGGTCATGAAATGGAGTGACTCACACCCCCTAAAAATGGAAATCATAACTAGAAGAAATTCCGATTCACAATCAATCGAATTAAAGATTCTAGACCAACCAATACTAGTAACTAACACCCTGGTCATCAAACAAAATAAAAAGGTCAATTATTCTAATTAATAAATTCATGGAGACAAAATAAAAATATCCGTCCTCACAGGACGAACCCAGAATTCCTGTTAAAAGAAAAAAGCTAAGTATGTTAAACCACTGAACACCAACAGCTTCCAAAATATCCGTCCTCAGAACCAGGGTTACTTAGAACGGGACCTACAGATTGTGGAATTCCTTATAGCGAGAAATGAATTTCTATCATATCGTCTTCATTAGCCGGCCGGGAAGTCGAACTCGGGCCTAACGAGTGGAAGGCCGCAAAACCTGAAAAGAGCTGAAAGTACCATATATTAAAACCTGAAATGGTGTATAAAGGAAAACACTTAAAACAGAAAAATGTATAATGGAGAACAGAACAAGAAAATGCCTAATGGAGAAACGGACGAGTTTCACTGTGACACAAACAGAGTATTCACATAATGTCTGGAAAAAATATAAGTGTTAATGAGTTATCTTACTCACTTCCCATGGCCTCAAATAAACGCTTCTCACAGTGGCTGTTCTTATTCGCTAAAACTGCCCAAAGAGCGAATCACACCCAGCAGCAAATCCAAGTCCCTAGCCATTGTATGTCCCTCTCATAATATACCATTAGGGAGTGCACACATATACACACTCACTTGATAACCCCTCCCTGGAAACATGACGACACAGGTTCAATGTTCGAAAGATCACATAGGTTCCATCAATCTGTCACATGATCAGAAGGCACAAATGAATGCATCAGATACCCGCTGTATCTAACCGCGGAAACCACCAACGTCCACATAAATGCACCTGCACCGGGTATGCCTTTCACAGGCTAGCTAAAAGACAATACATAGTTCGTCAAAATATATACTTAATATATATATATATATATATATATATATATATATATATATATATATATATATATATATATATATATATATATATAATATATTTAAACCGTTTTTAAACACAGTTTAAATGGCTTCAGATAATGAATAATACAAACAACATTTTCAATTCACTTTTATAACTGGGTATTGGGTCAGTTCTGCACTCACTTGTGTAGATACTTAATTTTTTCCAAACATTTAGTAGACATCCTGCAGCTTTTACAAACTTCATCAGTGACTTTATCTTTTCTTAAGCTTTTTATATATCTTTGTATGCCATGTTCAGCTTTTTATTTTACTGTCAAACGTCTCATATAGGATATAGGATTCCTAACAAACAGTTCATACACACATCAACTAATCATCCAAAACCTACATCCTTTTGTTTGTTATACAATTTGCTGTCTGAATTAAATTCCACCTATACACCTTTCATCATAAACTATGCAGTGTCATACCTTTACAATTCTTCTCAGTTAACTCTATTTTTATTGAAAGAAATATATATACCTTTAACATATTTCACTGGAATATTTCCCTCACCCAGACGTCCCTTAAACTTAGTTACAGTTTCAACAACATGCTTCCTGGTGTCATTTATTTCTCAGTTGCTTTGCTAAGCTATGCGTCTCTTCTTTTCTTCTCATTCGATAAAACTTCAAACTATTTATTGCGTCAACCTAGGAATGTATTTGCTTCACATATTACCTTGACATTTACGTGTTTAATTCTGAGATCTATGGAGCAACTTGTATCCACGACTCTGTTTCTAGTAATTGCCCCTTTTCTCTTAATTCACTCTTAACTACGTTATCCTTCCTCTTGCATACCTGTGCATGATCTTCTTTGTAATACAGTTGCTAGTCAAATTTTCTTTTATCTTCACAAGATCATTTATTTCCTCATATCCCACTCACTATTTTTATTGTTCTTTTTACGCTTCTAAAGTCACAAAATTCCCATAACTCCTTCCTGGATACTCCTCATGCACATCTTGCACTTTCGTGTCTTCAGCCCTACCCAGTTATGATGGTTCATTTTTTATTTGTATCTCACTCTGACCTCTTTTTTTTTTATCGCACTCATTTCTTAATTATGTCTGTTTATATTTTCACTGCTTCCTATCTACTCTAGCTTTTGCTTCTGCCAAATATTAATTTGAATATTTCAGTCACTTTTAATCTTATCATTGCATCTGTGGCTTTGCCCTTCTGTCGATTTTATATAACTGCAGAACCTAGCAACCTGTTTTTCCTCACCATTTTCTCCTTCCCGATTATAAATCTCAATATTCTTGGAAATCATATGTTTACAGCAGTCAAGCCTCCTATTAAACATATTTTTTCCCAGATTCTGCATTCTCATTTGCCTACGAGCCACATGCCTAACGAGAACGTCGTTGTCGTTCTGTCTCTCTCTACAAACACAGACACGCACACGTACACACATTTGCATATGCATATTGCGAGGGTGAGTGGTTGTTTGAGGAAAGCAATCGTTTGTTTGTTGTGGTATGGTTGACTCCTTACGAGGGCGATGTGTGTAACACGCCCAGAAAGAGTTGACACCGGTATTGGATTTCATATGCTTTAGGGGCCAGGCTTGGGTCCAAGCGCAAGTACTTGCACTTGTACTTGGGCCTAATTACAAAATTTTTAGTAATCGTACTTGTAATTGATTTTAAAGATCAGTTTACTAGTACTAGTACTTGGGCCAAAGGCACTTGAAAAAGGAAGTGCTTTTAAGTACTTTTCAAATACAGTACATTAATAATTATGCAGGTACATTAGCATAAATGATTAAATAACTATACCTGCTTTTACTGTGACTAAGCAGAAGTAAGATATTTTACCCAGATTAAGTTTACACCAGTACACTTGCTAATGTACAGCAGTAGTACTAGACTATCTGGCGTCTCTCGCTCCGTAGGAGCACAGCCACCCATAGTGGGGAAGGAGGGTTCTTTAATAAAAAAGTAAAATTTATATGTTACTAACCCTAAATATATAAATTAGCTTGACAATGTGCTGAATATGTAAAAAAAAAAATTACTTTCCAACTAAAGACCTTCAGTGTCTTGACCTCCAATTTGTATAAAGGATTTTTGTCATAAGCTGCTGGCGTTGCTCACTGTATTTTGGTCTATAAATACAAATTTGTCAGAACTCAGCTTAAGAAAATATGTTTCCAGGCAATGTTTTGGTCATATGTGTATTTTTTCTGTGTGTTAAAGTAAGTCAAATAAGTGTGACAACTGATATACCCTGTCCAGTAACAAGCCGCATACGTTAACCACCCCAGTTGATAGTTTTAGAGCAACTGCAAATGTTTTACAATGGGGGAATTAAATGTACCATCCAACAGGGTCTCTCGTAGGCTGAGCTTCAGTTTATACCATTATTACTTACTAGGACAATCGTTGATTGTGAACTTAGAAAATTATAAAATTCATGTACATTTTCCTAAACTGGAACTATCACATTTTTTGTTCATCGTGCAAATCTTTATATTACTAAACTAGAAAATTTAATAGAATTTTTTTATCATTACCTTTACTTGTGAGCTGGCTCACTTTTGATCACTTTCACTCACTAGGCCTATGGGCATCTCTTGACGCTGAGGCTCACTGTCAGTAGGCCTATCTGAAATCTGAGAAGTACTCAGATATTATTGAAGGGCAGGGCTATATTCGTTTTTGTATCGTTGTTATGTATTACCATAATTTGCTACCGAATTTGAAATAAACATGTGTATAAAAATATTGGATACCTGTGGAAAAGTACTTTTATTTGTACTTAAGTACGTTGTTAAGTACTTGGACTTGGGCTTAAGTACTAAGCAAATCTTCTGTGCTTGTGTTTGTAAATTTCTTCTGCAGTTGTGTTTGTCCACAAGTACCGGCACATGTGCTTGAACCCAGCCCTGCTTTAGGTAGTCATTAAGTAGGTATCAACGTCACCAAATACAGTGTCATCAAATAACACTTAAAAGTTTCACTCACCAAAAAGTGACTACATCATCAATATTATTAATTCACTCAGTCATTATCTTTACAGCGCTAATTTCCACTTACCATTTTAGATTTCAGATTAAAGAATCATTGAAATGATTATGCACATCTTTCACAGTAATGCCGCTATCCTAATCATCATTATATTCATTACACAGTGAATGTCGTTTCTCTGTCTTCTGAGGAGACAAAACACACTCTTGCCTTAGCCTTATTTTTACACAAGTCCAGTCACTTTATCTACACTTAGGAAATGAAACCGGAAAAATGTTGAAATCTGATTCTTATGCTACCGCCATGTTGTCATTAATCAGAGTCTTTGTACGAGGTAGCACTTCGGTCTGAGAAGAGATTGCTTGTCATGCTTTGGAAATGAACTTCTTTATGGAGGCAATTTGTAGAACAAAAATCAGTAAATCAACTGAACGTCTCGTTTTTATTACTCTCAGTAACTTCAACTTTACCTTCTGCTGTGGTGGGCATAGGGTTGCCGCCCGTTCTGTAAAATACAGATTTGTTCTGTATTGGAAAGTGAGATGTTGCGTTCTGTATTGAACCAATACAGAACGCTATTTGTTCTGTACGTGGCTGTCTGAACATCATTATTTTAAAATTACGTTCTCAATTATGCAAAACAAGTGGATTGACATCAGGAATAGGTACTACATTGAACTCATTAAATCCGAACTCCTTGTAACCCTTAGTTTCGAATGGAGTTGTGCTGACTTTCTCGCAACCATTGCAAAGGATAAAAGGCTTCTTGCCGCAGTAAGGAGCAACACAAAATATTCATGGGAAAAGTAGGAAACCTGGGAATGACCGATATCCATAGTCTATTCCCTGATTCACTGAAAATTGGTATGATGTTATTTTTCAATGGCTGTTGTAGTTTAGCAGTGGAAATAAATAAACTTTATGCATTTTATTTTGTATAGTTCTGACGGATATATAAAATAAACTTTATATATATATATATATATATATATATATATATATATATATATATATATATATATATATATATATATATATATATATTTCATTGTCTATGTCACAGCATTTCATTTAGTTTTGAATTTCTATAGACTTGTCACTTCACAGATAACTGACAACTTGAGAGGTGATCTTCCAGTTCCTCACCCTCATGTTAACTGCACATAGCATCAGATTGTCCTAGATGAAAGGGCTATCTCCGCTCGCCTGAACTGTTCCTCCTTATACAACTACGTTCTGTATTTTTCTGAGCTCGAGGTGGCAACCCTAGGTGGGCGTGAACGCAAAGGAACAGATTCGTTGTTAGAACTTCATTAAATAGTGATTTTTTTCTCTCATGAGATTTTAAGAGTGATGTGACAAATGTTTTGAGCGAACGTTTTGGATAACTTAGATCAAACTAGCTTGTACTTTTGTGGAAACAGCATTGATAATCACTCAGTCCTTAAACCATTTACCATTCTGATTTAGATATGGTTGTTGTTCAGAGATGTCATTAAGAACAAATGTTTGTTTATATTCTCAAGTTGGTAAATTTTCCAAAAAGTTTCAAATCAGAATGAAAGGGCAGTATTATATTGCTCACTTATAAAGCGGCGACGTTACGCTCAGTCAAATATTGAAATTAAACCGATTTTTCCTCTTGTAGGTGATTGCGTTTATGTTAAAAATTTTTTATAATTTTATACAGTGAATAATCTAAAATAGACCACCGAAATAAAATAAATGAGACTGAAAATAGAATACCGACAGAGAGAGAAAAACAACTCAAGCGAATCCAAATATACCCCTTTGAAAAATATTTTCTTTTCTTTCTATTTTCACAATCGGAAGACGCAAGGCCGTTTAATAGGGACGCTCCCTCCTTATATTGGAAATGGATTATGACGCTTGTCCAAGTTGTGAGTCTAAATGAGGCAGAGAGCTATAAAGAGCACCTGTGCCCTTATCTCTGCGCCATCTGTATAGAAACACACCCTTGAATGACCTTCCTTACGCTACGCTTTATTATCTGGAAAAGGAGGAAACCGTCGCATCTGGAAAGAGAAGAGAATTCCGAAAAAGAAGTGGAAGGGCGAAGGGCCTTCCTCAGGAGACGTGAAATATCCGAAAGGAGACTGAAATATGAAGGGCTGGGATTGGAGATCGATTTCTTATCGGAGTCAAAATCAAGCCAAAATGTTTTATCCAGACTTGAGCTGAATCCAAAATATTAGGAAGTTATTATTGAAAAATAAATCTGACTGACATAAAATGGACGAAAGAAAATAGTACTGAAGTAGATTTCTAGGAATCTTTTTTTTTTGAGTTTTGGCCGATATCAAAAACTCTGGAAAAAAAAAAGTATTTTATTGGTCAGAGCGATATAATATGAGACATCGATTTTCTGTTCAGAAAGCTAATCGTTAAGACTATAATTACATCTTTGATCACTAATAACCCAGAGTACTTTTGCATCAGATAACAAACGGTAAATGAGATAAATTATTCATCAGTATAAGACTTCAAAATGTAATTTTTCTGGTTAATGAACCACTGGTAATGAAAAGAATTTCGGAGGGCTGATTTCACAGCGATGTAAGCAAAGAATAGTGAAGGAAAATACGAATTTTCAGCTTTTCAGCTGCATCGAATTTCGCAATGTAAATATAAACTTTTTTCTGTAATTTGAAAAGTTTTCAAATGTATCCAGGGATGATTTTAAAAAGTATCTGTTTTGCGTGTTACCTCGAAATAGTGTTTTTGAATGAACCGCACAAGATCTCGACAGGTTTTGAGCTTTGGCTAATGTTTCTGTAAAATCTTTATTTTTTTTTAAATTGATCTCGTAAGACTTGTAATCTTTAAGTTAGTGCTTACAACGCACCCTTGCGCTATAAATCTACGACTAAAAGCAAAGCTTGACATATTTTCTAGAACGGATATCAAGTTGTTGAACATTAGTTTTATAATGAGTGGTACAATTTTGATTAAAAAACGTCCTACATTTACTCTCTTGCTTTTTTTGGGTTTTATTAACGGTTTTAGGGCCAATAAAATTAACTTATTTTAAAGCATAAACGACAGAACAAATTTGCTGATTTTACTATTACAAATCAGTTTAGTTAGTCAGTTTTGTAAACCGAAATAGAAAATTCAGGAGATCTGGACAGAGGCCCAATTTCTCTTACGTTAGAAATGACTAGTAGGCTGAAAGAGTAGAACGGCGAAGAGAGTGGGAAAAGAGACTTAGATAACGACGAAAACATATGGACAACAAATAAACAAACAAAATTAAAAGATATCTGATGCTAATAGCTAGATTTTGGGGCTTCCTGGCGAAATAAGGATGCTGATGCTCTTCAGAGCAAGTACGACACAAACCATACATAGTAAGATACTACATATGACAACAAAAATTCCATATTGAAATAATATGTATTGACATTCATGAAACTCTATCTAGAATATAAGGTTAGGGAATAGTAACTTCAGCAATTTAAGACCAAATGATCTCAATTTTGAAATCTACAGACATAGGAACCTTTAAAATCAATACATATTTTTTTTTTCTAGAAGTAGAAGATGATACGTCTAAAATAGTTGCAAGCCAGATGTGCGGAGAAAATATAATACTAGAATCAAACTACACATTGATCTGCTCCCGGTGTGTATTAACTATTGCAGATTCATTCCGCATTGAAAGGCGTATGAACAACTGCAATAAGAATTGCATCAACTGTCCTTTTCATCATCTTACCCTTAAAGGCAACAGATGTTCTTCTGTGAAAGACTAGATACAAAAGAAATTACAAAACATTACCTAGTGTTACAGCACGCACGGTAGGTCTAGGCCAGGGGTGGGCAACATTTTTTAAATGTGCGTTTCCTTATCGGGCAAATATTTGATACAAAATTCACTCGTCAAACAATTTAGCTTCAGCAGTGTTTAAACTTAATTATTCTGATTTCTTTTTATCCGGTAAATCAGGCCATTATTTTCTAAACTATCCCCAATACATTACAGTGCCCTAAGTCAGAAATGCCTTATTCACTAGTACACAGTAAAAGGAAATAAAAATACGAATATTCTTAGACTGATTTTATTACCTTACGATTTAGGCATGAAAGAGACAATATAGTTATTTTACCCACAAAACTGATTACTACATCAAGCATAACTGAATCTTTACCATTTTTAATTTGCACCTTTGTTTATTCACCATCAGTGAGACTTTTGCTGTTGCGTAACTGACGAAGAATAATTGACACCAGGCTTGCACATTGTAACCGTAGGAGATACGTATGCGCTGCCAGGTTCATTCTTAAGGCTACTTCTGTTAAAGACTTAACAATGATTCAAAAGAATGTGTTGATGCAAAAATGGATAATAATCCTGCTGTAAGGTTTTTAAACAATCAAGATGTTCTGGAACAGTATTCCAAATCCTTAAGACCTCGTTTTCCGCATTTCTCTGGTACTAACATCCCTAATCGATCTGTTTCAGCACTTGCCAAGTAAGCTTTAAGGTCAACAAACTTCTGCCTCCTCACCGAGCTACTTTGAAACTCAGTCACTACATTTCAAAATCATCAGTATCTATCCATGAACACGCCTGTAAAATTTTAATTCATCTATTTTAAACTATCTGGAAACTTTATGCATTTTGCCGTCATTTCCTTAGCACGTCTTGTGAATTCCTTCTCAGCAGTTGCCGCAGTGATGTCTAATAAAAGCTTTTGAAGACATTTGCTGTCTATTTTCTCATTCCTCGAGAGATCGTAATGTGACAACTGAGCGGAAAAAACAGAGTCCCCGCCTACATCAACAACCCTCTCCCTGTTGCTTACAAAAGAAAATGGAGATTTACCTATGTGTTCTGTCTAGTTATTTTTCCAGTGCGAACCTAGGGTTCCAAGAGCCGGAAAGGGGTCATTAGCGGGCCACTTTTGGCACACCTGTCAGGGACTGCCCACCCTTAGCCTAGGTTCACTTAAATAATCATAAACACTTCTACTTGCAATAGTGAAGCATAGAATTATTATTATTATTATTATTATTATTATTATTATTATTATTATTATTATTATTATTATTATTATTATTATTATTATTATTATTCAGGGGCCACTGTCTTGATATTCAAGCTTCCAAAGAATATGGTGTTCATTAGGCAGAAGTAAGAGGAAGTAAAGGGAAATACAGGAAGGAGAGATCCCTCTTGTTAAAAAAATAAATTAATAGATAGATAAATAGATAAAAACGTATTAGAATGCAAGAAGAACAGTATAAGGGTAGTAATGCATTACACTTCCGCTTGAGCTTCTGAAGAAGTTCCAATTGCACTACATCCTCTGAGAGGCTGTTCCACAGTCCAATGGTGTGAGGAATAAAGGACCTCTGGAACTGAGAAGTTCGACAGCGAGGCAAAACATTTACTGCATATTGGTGCTTCTGCTGTTCAGAGAATCTGGTTGCTCTCGGCAGGCAAAGGGTGATCAGGGATCAATTGTGAATTTGAAAGATCCTGTTGAAATTCAACTTGCGAAAAAAGATCTGGTTCACTAAAGATCTCGTCCACAGCAACTCACTGCTGCCTAGCTGGAAGGAAATCTTGAAGTAATCCTAAAAAAAATCCGCCCACTCCAAGATTCTGACGTTTATAAATAAATGTCTATTAGAATTACTCTGCCCTCAAAACCCTTATCAAGGTTCCCTTGCAAATGGCATGTCATGTCTAAAAGAGCATCGCAGGTACCTAAACTGCTTCCTGCATGCATATTGACTATCAACTAACAATCCTTTAGATTCGACATACGTATATAGTGGCTTAAAAATAAGTTTTTCAGCAACTTTGGAGACCACAGGGAGAACAGAGATTGGCCTGTAGGTTACTGCAGTCTGCAGATATACCACTCTTTGGAACAGGCACTGTATTAAAGCTAGCGTTCATCCACAAAATACTACGTCGGCATAAAAATCTAAAGAATCCAGTAATCATAGAAGACAACACACTAGAAACTAAAAAAAAAAAAAAAAAAAAAAAAAACAAAGGGAAGAAATCGTCAGGATCTTCTCCAACCCAGCTCTCAAGATTATCTAGAATTTTCTTAACATGCTAGAGCGAAATGCCGATTTTGAAAGAATAGGTTCAGGATGGCAGGTGCTACCCACCCAACCAGTGAAGAACTATTTGATATCCAGAGAACTATGGCTGTGAGTATCAGGCAGTTAATAATATGAAATACACTATGTTGTTTTTCCCTCTGTATACACACGCATAAATGTATTAAGGCTTATGAATATGCTGGTCTAGAGTGGGACCAAATAAAGAAGCCTACGATATAACATGAGCGACTCCTCCGCTGTTTAGAATCCAAGATATAAGGCCTTATCGCCGTTCAAACGTTTATTCTTCAATATGAATAATTAAGAATACGATGTAATACTAAATCAACTTAAGACACGAGAATCAAAGAGAAATGAAAGAAGAGATAACGGAAAAAAATAGGCGAAATTCTCCAACAAAAATCAAACTAAGGGCAATTTTTAACTTCACCAGAACTATATCCATCACAAGACATTAATGACAATACACGTGTCATATATCCAAAGCAAAATTATCAATTTAAGCAAGATGTAGCGTGTTGATTAAAAATCTACATTAACATAAATGTTCACGTATCAATGGCCTTACGAAGAAAGTGGCGTACGATTACGAAAGCGAACAGATAAGCTTTCCATGTTAAAATCCGTAATTACTGACAGGAGAAGAGTAGCAATTTGGTAGGCAGAGACCACTGGATGTTCATCCGAATTTTGGTGCTATTATAAGGAGTGACTGCATGCCTCTCGACTCTCAGATTTGTCAGCGTGGAACACAGGCCTCAGTATGATGTCTATTATATTTCCGTGTCATCTATGAGAATTATTGATGCTTGTCACAGCAACAGTATCAGAGGCTCTCCTGTTTTGTCAGTATTGCTTTGACAGTAACCTTTAAGTAAAATACAGAAGGTTCAGTTAAAACGATGATGTTTTTTTTCAAAAAATATTTCGTGCTCAATGTTATTTACATCATGGAATCGATTATTAACGTAAAATATCCTCGCTGTTCAAACCGTACTCTATTCATAACATAATCTTGTTCTTGTTCCTCTTGTTCGATTTGTCCTTTTTTTTTTTTGTAATTTTTGACTGGTACACTTGACAATTGCAGATTATGGATTCTGTTGGTCTATGATTAAGACATTAACTCGCGGATCTAAGAAGAGAAACGGAAAAAGATAAATCTATAACTTCGCCCGTATGCCTTTTCTTTTTAATGGACATCAAACTGTACTTAAGTTAAATATATCTTAGTTTAACCAGACCACTGAGCTGATTAACAGCTCTCCTAGGGTTGGCCCGAAGGATTAGATTTATTTTTACGTGGCTAAGAACCATTTGGTTACCTAGCAACGGGACCTACAGCTTATTGTGGAATCCGAACCACATTAAAGCGAGAAATGAATTTCTGTCACCAGAAACAAATTCCTTTTGTTCTTCACTGGCCGGTCGGAGATTCGAACTCGCGACTAACAGAGTGGTAGCTGAGAACGGAACCCGCTCACCCAGCGAGAAACTATCAAACTGTACTAAATGATAATAAAATTATCCTTGCATTTTTTATGCAAATAGCTTTCGTCATAAATTCGGCAATATACATTTCTTACAGATTTTCTTATTTTGTCTCGAATCGTAGTGACTGTAAAGGGATGCGCATTTTTGGAGAGGAGTAAGGAAAGTGACTCCCAACATCTTGCATAAAATCCAAGACAACTTTCATTGTTAATACCTATATTCCACCACAGATAACTCTTTAGTTATTTGCTGCCGAAGAAATAGATAACAAAATCTAAACATTTTGTGTTCTCTGCCCTTCTCTTTCTTTTTTTTAGTCAGTTTTTTGTTCCTGTACTGGTAAATGAGAGAGAGAGAGAGAGAGAGAGAGAGAGAGAGAGAGAGAGAGAGAGAGAGAGGGAGAGCAAGGCAAAAATCTAAACAATCATATCAAAGGCTTGAACTAAAAGAGAGGCCTAAGCTAGTTAGGAGTTTATTAACAAACTTCGGATCTCACCTGTCAATTTGTCTCTTGATGAAGTTCGGAAACTCATTATGAGACATTATTAGTCAATTACCAAAGAAATGAGTGAGCGAGCGAGTTCTCCAAGATAGATCAATTAGAAGTATCAACTTTTAGAAACAGCTTATTAATTTCGAGACTTGGCAATTGAAATTGGAGCAAGATATTTCCGGTTTGCTACAGTATTAGAAGCAAGAAGATATGCAAAAGATGAGGAAAATCCATTGGGAATGTTTACATGCACTATACACCATCTTGTCGGAAGTACCCTCTAATGCTGTTTTCGATGAAGGTTTTATACTGAGCTTTCGTGCTTTTTTCGAGTACCGGATCATTTCGTTGCCTCTCCGTAATTTTATCATTCTGTCTTGAGCACGAGAGATGACTGTGTATTGTGTAATCTTGGGAATTACTTACTGAAGGAACATATTATCCTGGGGGTACATGCTAGTCCATAGCCTTTCAGATTAGGGAATGCCTCGTCACCGGAAATCGGTTCCCACTTAATAAAATATGTTCTAATAGCTACTGCAAGTGGTAACACTTTTCTGGCGGCACCGAAAATGAGAGAGCAGGCGGCAACGTATTTTTAAAATATTACAAAACCTCAACACTTTCAGAGCAGAATGGTAATCAGTTACAAAAATGGAAATCGCCGAGTTGAAAAATAAATCGATAATTCATTAACTAGTCTCAAACTCATTCCAAGGGTTTTTGATAACCCAGGCTGTGGAGCTCGTGAGTTGTTAGATTATATGAGTTTTTTTTTTATTTCTTGCATTCCTCGCACCATTGTCTACACTTAATACAACTCATTTCAACATACCTAAGAAGTTCTTTTTTTTTTTTTTTTTTTTGTACCTAACAGAGAATTTCGATTTTTCGTAAATGATGCAGCTTCCCCGTATACTAGAAGGTAATTGCAGTCAGACACGCCTGTGATAATTGTACTTAAACATAAAATCACCCGAATGCCAAAAGTAAATGGTCTGAATAACATCTCTTGATATGTTTAGGAATTAAAATCACAATTTGAATTTTCTTGAAAATTTAGCTGTAATCTCATGAATGATTCTAGAATTTTGGGGATTTGATGTTACTGAAAGCCTTAATTCTTATTAAGTTTCGTGAGTACTTTAATGATTGACTAATAATCTAATAATAAGGTCATGAACGTTTCTTCGAATATCAAATTTTTGACCTCTTACAACTTCATATGGCTAAAAGGGTAAGTTAATTATTAATGTACACTTACGGTTAAATTTTTTTCTAGCATTTTTGTGCAAGTACCGAGGTACGTGTCAAAGTTCCCAGAAAACTTGGTTTTTTGTTTTATAAAATAAGAACTATCCTCTCATAATAAATAATAAATAAATTTTTCATCAAAATTCTTTTATTTTGATTTATTTTTTGTGAAAATCGTAGCATGCTTAATGTAACGATAACATTTTGAGAAGCTTCTTAGCGGCTTCTGATTTTGGCCAGTCACTGTTTCAGCGGACGAATTTGGCTTAGTTGACAGACAATTTTGTGGTTTTGTAAAAATCGAGAGCGAGCTTGTATAACATTCATCGATAAAACGATGTCGATCTAAGGAAGATATATTATTTGCGTTCAGGACGCCAAATGTTCAGGGCGCCAGGACGCCAAATGGCACAGTTTACCCTACTTACTACATAATTTTTTTTATATATGCATGTTATTTTCTTCAGCAAAAATATAAAAATAAAATAAATAATAATAATAATAATAATAATAATAATAATAATAATAATAATTGAGGACGCCAAATGACACCCTTTCTTGAGGACGCCAAATGTTCAGGACGCCAGGACGCCAAATGGCACCTTTTACCCTACTTACTAAATAATTTTTTTATATATGCATGTTATTTTCTTCAGCAAAAAATATAATAATAATAATAATAATAATAATAATAATAATAATAATAATAATAATAATAATAATAATAATAATAATAATAATAATTGAGGACGCCAAATGACACCCTTTCTTGAGGACGTCAAATGTTCAGGACGCCAGGACGCCAAATGTTCAGGACGCCAGGACGCCAAATGTTCAGGACGCCAGGACGCTAAATGTTCAGGACGCCAGGACGCCAAATGTTCAGGACGCCAGGACGCCAAATGTTCAGGACGCCAGGACGCCAAATGTTCAGGACGCCAGGACGCCAAATGGCACCTTTTACCCTACTAGTATGAAAATAAATTGTTTACATGAACAAAAGACCTTTACTGCCAGACATTAGATCTTTCTGGCTCCGATCTCCTTTACTCATAATATAATCTTCGATCCATCAAGTGGCGGGCTCTGATACGCATCTCTTACCTTCCCTGTTCTCATTTCCATCCCTCAGGTGTCGTCGTAACCATTTTTTTATCTTTAAAGCAACGATGGGATAAAGCAAACAGACGAATTGTTATTACTATATCCCCTTCACAAGATTTCAGTTCAGGAGAATAAAAGTCTAATGGAATCATACCGTGTTACGCTTTACGCACAGCCGACGCAAGAAGCATGCAGCTGAAAATTGATTGGTGAAGTTGGTTTCACTTTACTTCTAATCATTCTTTTGCGTGTTAGAACTTTTGGTTCCTTTTCCCTTTACCTGAGTTTTGAGTCATTTAAAATAAACGACGATTTCTTCCAAAATTTAATCGCAAAATTAGGCGAGTGTGTTTTCATTTCAATTTTAATTTCTTGTCATTTGCGCTTTACATTAACCTGTCATGTTTTTCAAACTAAACATGATTTTTTCATGGTTAGATTTTTATAACTTCAAAGTAAACTACGATGTTCACATACAGCTGTTATTTCATTTTTGCAAGAAATTCTTTTAATTTGCTGCAAAATTAAGGAAAACTCATAAACATTACCTAGCAGGAAACCCTTCTCTCTCTCTCTCTCTCTCTCTCTCTCTCTCTCTCTCTCTCTCTCTCTCTCTCTCTCTGACAAACTGTACTTTTCTGCCATTGTTTCCCAATCTAAACAAATAGATCCCATGATGTTTAACTAGACAACTACTCAAAAAAGAAAATTACTTGAAACCTAATCATGCCACTACCCCCTAAATTCCTTGTTGTGTGGAATTTTTCAGCAACATCCTTTTCCGTAAGGGCAGGGCGAAGCTAGATGAAAAAGTAACCACCTGAAATATAAAAAGTCACGGGACAACTGGGAGAAACTCTACTGATAAATCTGATCATGAAATGTCAAAAGTTGTGAGAAAATGCAACTTTCATACTAAATGTAATTATCCTTTATTTTATTTCCAATTTAACTATGAGGTAATATGACTGAATGTAAATCACAAAATTGCAGCAAAGGAGGACGGTGCAGTTGCGGGTCAGGGAAAGTATAAAAAGCTGAGTTCTCTGCTGTCAAACAGGAGATAAACGATGATGCTTTTGTAAGCAATAATTCATTCAGCAAGTTCATCGCTTCCATTTCCCATTAAAGGTGAGGTGCAGCTAGGCTTACCGTTAGTGACACAGGAGTCCATGCAAGGAAGTCTGCTTAATCGGTTAGTTATTATTTCTTTGTTTGCTAAAATGGTTCCTTCAATTTTCATTTACTTGGGTTTTCTGGTTTTCGTAATTACATGACGACTGGTAACATTTCATTTAGATAATGGAGAAATGAAGAGAGAGAAAATGAAAAAGGAATTATTTTTTTGGATTTTGGGCCGGAGAAAAAAAGTTTTATAAATAAAAGTTAAAAGTTAAAACGATCATTTTTGACTGGATGATAAAAAAAAACAATGGAAATGATACTCCTTGTCAGAGATACATTTCTGCGAATAATCTCTCACTCTATCTCTCTCTTTCGTTCTTCCCCCCACCATTTCATAAACGATTACTCCACACTTGCATTCATTAGCAAGCAAAGAAATAATTCAACCTTATACACTGTAACTAAAGTGTGCTATTTGAAAAAAAAAAGTATTATCCAACATTATCTACTTACCTCGAGGATTTAGAAATCAAAATACCCGAGAGAAAACCACAGCAGAAAACTAAATTAAATGAATTTATTAACATAGGTTTTGATCAGGGGTGCTAATAATTAAATAGCACTCAGGGGAATTTGTGTTCTTATAATTAAACAGCACTTACGGAAATTTGTGTGCACTTTAATCTCTTAGAATTCAGATACAACAGAAGCAAAATGTTCCTAAGGATATGAATTGTCCTTAAATTTTCCGTTAAAAATCAAAAGAAAATATATTGATCTTTGTTTATGTAATGGTGCTTTAACCCAGTTCTCCATATTGAATCGCATGATCCAGAAACTGATCTAGCAATTGTGTTAGTGTCTGTCAGTTTTGAGTTGCCTGTATGTCAGCAATAATTTTGCTTGCTTTCATGAGATCACAGTAGTTAAATCTACTTATCTTTGCCTGGGATAAAAAAAAAAAGAGTATCGTGAATAAACTTCGTCAGAAGCTTGGAAAATTTAGAAGGTTTTGCAATTCGATTAAAATTGCTGGAAAACTTGAGCTACGTGTAATTTAATGTACACGAATTATACATCTTTAAGAGCTTTTCTTAAATAACCGTACGAGAATCATACTAACTGAATAATAGATCTAAGAGTAAAATAATTTATAATCGTGTTTGAGAATTTGTTTATATTAAACAGCAAAATACAAAAAAAAAAAAAAAAAAAATACAAAAATGGCTCTGTGTAGCATGACTCAATGATACAAGGGTCCATTTTAATTCCCTAACGAGAGCTCAGTTGGTTGAAATACTGATATTTTCAACTGATCATTTTCCTTTATACTGAAAATTAACGGCATGTGCATTAAATATACGTATCAACATTTCTTACGAAATATTTTGCGGAAAAAATATTGCTCCTAAAATAAAAAAAGGCATGGAATCGAATGGTAAGATATGGTCAAGAAAGTGTTGTGAAAATAACACGTTAATGCACATAAAAGTATAAAAGTACCTTGAAATGGAAAATAATCGAGAATCTATATATCCTTTATTCAGAAGATTTGTTTATCACTACAATTAAAATATCAGTTGTCGGAGAATAGCAACATTACCTACCCACTTCGTTTTTGCAATGTACATTTGAGAAGCGAAGGTGTCAAGAATTCAGAGGAAATAGGACGAAATGTTCATTGACTTTTTGGTTAAGATTTATTCTTAACCAGCATCTTATGGTGAAAATAAACGATTCTCGACTTCCACTTAGTGACTAAATCTCATTGTAGTACATCATTTATTACACTAATTGTAGCTCAACTTGTATTGAATTTTAAGTAAACGTGCATCCCTTTTTTTTTTTTGTGGATTCTACTAACTATTCTACACAATATTTAGATGTCTCTTGGGTAAAGATATAAGCGTACTTCCTTTTGGCAATCTTCATATCCTGTTTATTAATTCTAGCTCAGTCTCTCAGTTTCTTTTTTTATTATTTCCTTTTCATTAATTTCCTCTCAAATTCGTGTTTTCTTTCTCGCATTGAATTGCCCACTGTGTCGTATATTTGTACATCAAGATACGTTCTTCTTCCACCGTTTAGCCAGATTGCTCTCGGGGTTTACTCCTTTCATGTCTCTTTCAGGGAAGACATTTTTTCATCTTTCCTTTCAAAAACTGTGTTATCAAAGTGCAGGGGACTGCTGTGCAGCGATAAGACGAAGAGACAGATACGGTTCTTAAGAGAAACGATTCATCTTTGAAGGAGGAGGAAATGCAAGGGATATTGTTTTTGTGTTAATGTTTTGTTAGGGTGAATAGTTCTAATGTAATTTTTTTTTTATCATGGAACCGAGACTAATAAATCCACAAACACTACATATTAAATTGATCACTACTACACATACTCAAACCTTACGTATGTTTTAATCGCAAAGTTCCTGTTGACTAAAACTAAGAAATACCTAAAGATTGTATGATTATTAAACTTCATTAGGAGTAAATATTTTCAGCCACACAAAATTTTAAATGGATGGGAAAAGCAGGTTAGGAAATAACAAATATGATGAAGGAATTAGCAGCCATGAAACTATTATTCTGTTTGCACAGTAAGCGCTATGTTACAAAAGCTTTGGTTGAATAAAAGTAGATATATATCAGGCTAACAAATCTTTACCACACCATGAATGGATAAACAACAAATCTAGATAAAACTTATCAAGAGGTAAGATATTCGCTTTAACAGGTATCGAAAATAATACATTTTTAACATATAAAGGTGAAGGTATGATGTTTTTGAAAATTATTTCTTGTTTAGCCTCGAGTAGGACTAATATATATTTTGCATGAACTTCAACATGGGCTTTGACTTGAATGGAAACGCCAGTTACGATAGAGAGGATTGTGTAAAAAATCCGAAAATGAAAAAAGATAAATAAATCCAGACCATCAATATAATATAAAAGTATAAGGAAGAACAATTTTTAATCACAATGAATGTGGGATTTGCTTAATTTCAATCATACTGTGAATGGAAACATGAGAGAGAGAGAGAGAGAGAGAGAGAGAGAGAGAGAGAGAGAGAGAGAGAGAGAGAGAGAAAAAATTTTTGTGTAAAAGATTCCCTTATTTTTGGAGATGTGGTTTCTTTTTATATATATGAATATCGTTGTAAGGGATGTCTTTTTTTTTTTTGTCGGAACCTTAACGTTTCCCTTTTGCTTTCAGTGTAACATCATTTTACCCCATCTTGTAATTCCTGCCTTAAGCCTGGGAGAACATTTTCCCCATTGAAAACATGCAAATAAAGAAAGGTGGAAACTGTTATATAAAGCCAATGGTAATGTCTAGATTCTACTCAACATTTATCTGTTGTCCCCATGGACTGGGTTCTGTAGGTCTCTGTGAAAATATTACTTTCATATCTCTCCCCATATTTCAGTCCCACCCGTGGGGATTTCTTGGGCTTCATTTTGCATAAGCAGAGTTTATGAGCCTTATCCTTTACTGAGATACCATAGTTATTCGTTAAGTCAGTGGTCTTTCTGTATAAAAGAGAGAACAGCCTTCTGAGAGCTGGAGCTTCCACAGGGTAAATATTCCCAATGTCTCGACAATTCAAACTCGTGTCCCTTGATACCCGCTTTTCGTTCTTACTCGTTTTATTTGATTTTAGCATTGGGAAGCTCTCTGTGTATGTGTGTGTATGTGTAGGTGTTTGAGTCCATCATATTGCAATACTTTGTAATCTGATGCCATTTTATGTGGTGGCAGTGGGATTGCATTGCTTGTGTTGAATTTTGTTTTTCAATGTAACTATCCCTTGATGTTTTCAAAGACTGTTTATATCTGCTTGTTTCGATTGTGTTAAACTTGTCTGAACTCACAGTTCCTCGTTGGACTAGTCGGTAGAGTTGTCGGCTAGCACTCTGCTAGGCCCGAGTTCGAGTCTCCGAGCGGCCAATGAAGAATTAGAGGAATTTATTTCTGGTGATAGAAATGAATTTCTCGCTATAATGTGGTTCGGATTCCACAATAAGCTGTAGGTCCCGTTGCTAGGCAACCAACTGGTTCTTAGCCACGTAAAATAAGTCTAATCCTTCGGGCCAGCCCTAGGAGAGCTGTTAAGCAGCTCAGTGGTCTGGTTAAACTAAGGTATACTTTCAATTCAGGTTTAGCTCACATATAGTTTATTTTTACCTCTCTTTGACACTCTCTACGATGTTCTTTTGTGCATATTAATCACATGATAATGAAGTCAAGAGTTTTGAACATAGCACATGCAGTAAGCTATTAACTTTCCCGTGTGTGGTCATGATAGCCTCTGAAATTTATTGTTGCTACTAAATTATCTTTTTATTTCCCTTTCTCTATCCTGTAGACTTTGGAGCAACGCATTCATGTCAAAACGAAGCCATATATGTTTTAACGAGATTTGCTACACTCAGAATCCACGCATATTGCATAAGTTTCTCAAGATTCTCTATCGTAATAGACTCTCCATTTACCCAACCAGAATTCTCAGCTTCGAAAAATCCCTTGCAGCATCAGAACATCTGGCACTAAATGTGACCAGCGAATCATGGCCTTTACGGACCTTGAAAAGAGACCTGAGGTTTCGAATTGCATCCCTGGCCCCAGCTGTTCATATGACGCTCTCGAAAAATCCTTAAGATCGACCGCATTCGGGTCGTTTCGGCCGTAAGCTCGTTTACGTGCAAAATGGGCGCCGTGTTTAGTACCAGCCCCTTGGGGATGTACGTAGAACATGAAATAATAATGGTAAATACCATAAACATAACGTCTTACATTGTTTTGGATGTTACGACCCTAAAGTGACTTACGACCGAAACGACCAGGACCGGATCGTCCTAGGTCCTACACTTTGAAAAAGTGATGACTCCAGCAACGCTGTCCGATATCCCCTTTGTCTAAATTAAGGAAGCCTTTTGCTTCATTGAAAGCCTGTACCTCATACGTTGTTTTCTTGGCGACTGAAAAATTCGACACCCCCCTCTATAAAAATTTCGAGGGGAACTGTAAGGACACCATCAATCAGTCCCGGAAAAGGCTGAACTCTTGTGTTTACAGATGTAAATTTGTGCAACATTGTCACCTTATCCTTATATATATATATATATATATATATATATATATATATATATATATATATATATATATATATATATATATATATATATATATATATATATATATATATATATATATATATATATATATATATATATATGTATATATATGATCTCAAACAGCACTGGCCACAGACGGGTAGACTTCAATGAGTAGGACACAGACTTTTTGCTATAAAACCTTCATTTATTCCCAGAGTTTCGTACTGTCTTCATTACATTTTCGAGGGCTGCATTGAATAACATAGATTACACATAAATTACAAACTTTAAAAAAAGGCACCTTCAGTACAAGTTTAAACCATTAAAACGGATAATTTAACGCAGAGTAAAAAAATTAAATTAAGAAATTCATAACATTACTAAAGGCATTTTAAAAAGTCAAATACAAAAAAATAAGCAAAAACTGAACCAACATATTTAATGGAAGAATAAGGGCAAAGGGAAAAAATAAAATAAACGAGGAGAGGTACGGTTGTCCGGCAGAGGTTTGACTATTTAACGAGGGGGCGAGGAGTTTAATCATCAATGATTCCAGGATTGCCAGTTCATGGTTGTTGGAAGCTCACCCCAAACTGAGAAATGTTTTGTTTTTCAGCAGAGGTCTTATACATTTTTGAGTGATTTCTTACATTAAAACATTCTGGGTTTGGTTCAGCTTTTAACTACTTACCCTGTGTTTGATTTTTAAAAATGTTTTTAAAAAATGCTTTTAGTTATGTTTTGAATTTTCAGATTATCCTTTGTTTCCCCCTTCTATTCTATATATATATATATATATATATATATATATATATATATATATATATATATATATATATATATATATATATAAAACCAAGATGAATGCTGGTGTAATGTAAAAAAATGGTATATCATTATGGTACAAAATAAACTCAAAGTAGAAGTTATATTACACAGGGAAACAGAAAACGTCAATGCATCGAAAATGCTCAATAAAACCCTGACAAAAATATAAGAGGCAGGAGTCCTTTTTGTACAGTTTAAACGCACGTCATAACCAAATGGACTCCAATTACACGCCCAGTGTTTATTACCGGTTAACAACTGTATTCATTACTCTCTTAAATCCTCCTTGATTGCATGAAGCACAATTTGTCCCTTGCTTTCGTCTTTAACATACTTTTTTTTTATTCCTTGCCGCTGTCTTTTTTCTTAATTCGTTATGAAGACATGTTTTAATGGTTCATCTTTTAATGCTGCTCACAAGAACGAACATTTCTTTATTACGACTGTTGTTATGAATTATACTTCATTTATCTTTCTTATTACATGATCATTTTTCATTTGTATTTTAATTAGCCATTCGTCATCAAATCGTTACTTTTTATCCGTTCTTAATGTCTTTCCTTTACTTTCATCTAAATTTCATCTTCGGTGCACTGTTGATTTATTATTATTCTTCGTTTCTACATATAACCTGACATCCCAGGATTTAAAACTAATTTGCAAAGGTTTGGTTTGACCAAATCAAACTGAAAACATTAATATGCCCTGATATGAAAAGGTTACTTTAAGGTTAAAGAACGTTTGAAGGCGGGAGGCGAAGTCACATCAATTTACTCTGGACGTCAGTTTCCACGTTTGACAAGACTTTTATGCATCTCTCTTCAACTCATTCAACACTCTCTCTCTTTCTTTCTGTCTCTAATTCAAACTCTCTCTCTCTCTCTCTCTCTCTCTCTCTCTCTCTCTCTCTCTCTCTCTCTTTACCTAGAGAAAAGTAGGGTAGAACAACTCACGACGCCTTTGTAGGAGATTCCCACTTTCAAGAATGACTGCATTTACGGAAAGCGTCAGTTTATAGAAAGAAAGAAATTGATACTCATTGAGTATTGTGGTCAATTCTGCTTCAAGGTCAGGTGAAAGATATGTATGTAATATATTTTGTCATATTAAAAACAGAATGTAAGGCCTTTCTTGTTTTATATTTATTTCAAAATCTGCTGGAAATTGTCTCTGCATTATTTGTTGAAGCAGCAAAAACATGTTTCCCTCTCTGACGAAATGCTGTCATAACAGCGAATATTCTCACAAACTACAGTACTTTCTTCCTTACACAATTAAATCACCTCTCCCAGTCAAAAAAGAGAGTCTGTTTGCGCGAGAAGTGAAAACACTGCGTATTATTTCTAATTTTACGAACTAGATGCTTCAGACCTTTGTTTGTCAATGAGCCTCGCATCAAGTAAAAGGCGATATATCTTATAACATTCATAAAATGATAAGCGTCATGTTTTCCACTATTATATCCTTACCAGTCACAACATGTGTATGTTTCTTTCTTTTCCTTTTCATTCCAGTGATGTATTAGACTTCATGTTTTGCGACTAATTCTACCAAAAGATTTCGTTTTTTTCCACCATTTCTGGTTGCATGCTAAAATTTTAATTCATATTCCTAATTTCCCTGTTTAAGTTTTTTTCACATTTTCTCTGAAGTTTTCACCTTCTCTCATACGTCTCCACATATTTTCACAATTTCTTTTTCGTTGAGAGTTTACTCCCATTTTGCTAGTTGCGTTCCGTTAAACTTTATCTTTTGTTTTTGCGTTTTTCCACGCGCCTAATTTATCACGTGATTTTTTTTTTTTTTGTAAATTGGGCTAAAGGAGAGAGAGAGAGAGAGAGAGAGAGAGAGAGAGAGAGAGAGAGAGAGAGAATTTGTAGACTAACAGAAAAACTAATATTTTCTTGGTGACGCCGTTTGCTTCATAATATGAATAACGTTAAACCTGTAGTTCCTCTTTTCCACCTGATCTTTTACTGATTCCTCGTTAGCCTGTATAACAGCATTTTATAATTAATACTTAACCCACGCAGTGAGCCTACAAGATTATTTTTTTCTACGAAATTTCAGCAAAGTAAATACATGATTAAATAAACGTATAGATGAAAATTACTATACTAAGGGCAATTACAAACTTGGGCTTCACATTTTATCCGTGAATAGCAATGTGATTTCCGTAGGAATTTCGTGTACTCCGTTTTCAGATATTGAGTTTATGAGCTTTTTCGGCCGTTGCATGGTCATAGGTATTCGTTAGAACCTTGCGGCATTTTTGGAAAGAGGAGATCGCAGTGAGATAAATCCTTCCAAAGGATAAACAAATGAAGTAATCTTGATAACTGAGACTAACGTATCTCTTTCGTAGTCTTCTCTTTCTTTTTCCCAGTTCTACTGTTCAAACAAAAAGAAGAAAATTACTCAGTTAATTCAGATTTTATCAACGTTTTTCAAGGTTGTTTTTTCTGTGTGTGTAAGTCACTGTTTATGTTGGCCCTCTTCATCATGATGTGTAAGATTCTTTCGTTGTAAAATCAGTAGGCCTACGCATGGAGAAACGCCCTTTATTTAGGTTTTATTGCAAACAGAGAGACATGTTGCTTTCTTAGAGGAAAAACTGTATTATGAAACTTACCCCTATATTTAAAGGAAAAAGTGAGTTCCTTGTTAGTCAGTTTAGCCTCACAAACACAGTTGTGCAAACACACACGCACACATATACACTTGCATATATATATATATGTGTGTGTCTGTGTGTAAATATATATATACATATATATATATATATATATATATATATATATATATATATATATATATATATATATATATATATATATATATACATATACATATACATATACATATATATATATATATATATATATATATATATATATATATATATATATATATATATATATATATATATATATATATATATATATATATATATTCAAGTTGTTCATCGCTACCTTTCACTTGGATATGTCTTATCTCAAAAATATTTAACATTTCAAACCGGATCGGGAAGTATCCGAAGTTTACATTGAACGGGTTAAACAGGTTTTTACTGTGAATGTTATTGAAGAGAAGACAACTGCTGTTTTTAACACCGGTGGGCTCGAAAACTATGCTATTTTAAGAGACTTAATTCACCCTAATAATCTGAATGCTAAGCCATTTGGAGAGATAATCTCAGTTCTTTGGAACCATTTCTTCCCCTGTGCGGAACGTGAATGCTGAATGGGTAAGTTTAACAGCGATGCCAAAGAAATGATGGAACAGTGGCTGAGTATGTGGCTGTACTAAAAAAAATATGTAGTCAGTAAAGTGATTTTCTCAATGACTCTTTAAGAGATAAATTTGTGAAAGATACTGCAGGTTTAGAATTGCAGGGAGAATTGTTACACAAAAATTATTTATCCTTACCTAGGGCTGTAGAGATCGCACTTTCATTCGAGATGACTGAAAAGACACTACATGAACTGAGACCTCTTGCTGTAGCAATAGTGAGTGATGAAACATCTCAGGTGGAGGCAACAAGTTCTGTACGAGAATGAAGATTCAAAGAACGGACAATCGTTGCCAGTTTCAGAGAGCCAAACGATCGGAGATATTGCTGTTGCAGCGGAAAAAATCGGCATTGCCAGGAACTGTAGATTCAAGGGACATATCTGTAGTAAGTGCTTGTAAATCAAGAGATGTAAATGCTGTCGTAGGGGGATCGGATGAGCCCATAGAAAAAAAATCATGAACACTCCCTAGAGTTGCTTCGAGTCAGATGTATTAAGATGAACTCGTCCAAAACAATCATTCTTGATAATAAGAGTCGACGGGAAACCTGTGAAGTTCCAGCTAGACAGTGGAGCAAGCGTTTCTGTTATGGGATCTAAGACGTTTTATAAGCTTTTTCCAGTTAAACTTTTGATGCTTTCCTGTAGTGTTTTACGTTCATATTCAACAGAAATCTTGAAGATACTGGGCGAACTAATGGTAACCATGCAGTATAACAACCAAAAAATTTAGACCTCTCTTGAGGATAGTTGAGAAGTTAAGTATACCGTAGTTTAGCCAGACCACTGAGCTAATTAACAGCTCTCCTAGGAGTGACAGGCCTTCATTATTGGGCAGAGGCTGGCTAACTCATCTGAATTCATATTGGCAGATCATTTTTAAAGTGCAAGATGCGTTTTCTGTCATAAAATCCTACCCATAGGTACTTTCTATTCTTTTGAGAAGATTCGTGGATTCCAAGCCCAGATTAGAGATAATAGCTCTCCGAAGTTTTGGCGTGCAAGACCTGCTCCTTGTGACATGCCAGAAAACTTGAGCAAACAGCTAGATTCAATAGAAGAACAGGGGATTATATCTAAAGGCACGCATTGCTAATGGAGATGGAAGTATTTGTATATGCAGTGATTAGAGCTACAGTAAGCAAAGTAATTGATGGTGTTTATCCTTTTCCAACAACTAGAGCCTTGATTGCCAAGTCGGTTAGAGCAGCAGCCTCGGACTTCTTAGAGGTCTGTGGCGCTGGTTCAAATCCGCAGCCGACCGGTCAGAGAGGTGGACACTTTGCTATCCGTGTAGACACCCCGGGATTATGTACGTAATCAACGGATAGGTTTGCTTAAAAGCAAATGGGTGTTACAAACTAATACACACACAAACAAAGCCACTCCAACATCTTCTAAAAACATAACTGACACCTCACACGTCTCGACTGTCGACCTAACCGCACAAAGAGTCCTCGCTGCTGGGAGAACGGGCACTGGTGATTGGTACACTACATGTACATACGCTACTGGGGTCTAAGCGATGACAGGCAGGGCAGCCGATCGAGACTACAAAGTCTACCCCAAAGCCAAATCAAAGTCCTTCAAAAGAAGGCATCGTGCTTACCCCCATACAAATGGGAAAAAAGCACGTTAAAAGAAGAAGAATCCTTTTCCGACAACTCGAATTCGCAGGAGGAAAGATATTTACCAGGTTGGATCTGTCTCATGCCTATGAAAAGCTGGAAGTATCCCCCGAATTTAGAAAAATTTCAACGATCAATACGCTTAAAAGATTATATCAAGTGGACAGGTTGATGCCTGTTGTACAGTCAGCACTCGTCATTTTTCAGAAAATAATGGATGTTTGTTTGATGGCATTGTTGTGACAGGAAAGGATGACAATTATCATGTTCAGAATTTTGCCAAAGTGCTGGACAGATTGGATAAACGTGATATTCGCTTGAAACTTAAGAAATGTGCATATATGCAAAATAAAGAGTCGAACACAAATATCTTAACACATTCTGCTGACCGCTCTTTATAATCTCTTTCTCTTCATTCGATTCATTTTTGGTTTCTGCATTATCTTTGCTTCGTGTCTCGGTTTCTCTCCTAATGTTATGATTTCATGACTGTGTCGTAAGATAAAGTATTATTGATTTTGTTAACATATTGTAATATATATATATATATATATATATATATATATATATATATATATATATATATATATATATATATATATATATATATATATATATTTTTTATATATATATATATTTTTTTTTCTTTTTTAGATTTCCAAACTTCTGTTTATAATGACAAGCTAAAAACTACCTGTAGATTCTATTCCCACGTTCATAGTTTGGTTTGGATAAGGGCCTTGGCGCAAATGACCTACTTCTTAATGATGTACTTCTTTCAGTATCCTGTGACCATATCAGTCGTGATGCCGTAGTTTTCAAACTTAGACGGAAATTGAAGGAATATTCCGTATTGCTGACTTTGAGGTCATATCTAATAGATAAGAGTAGTTGCAGACGAGCGCCATAGAGACTGCAGGAATACTGTCGCTGGTGTTCCTCTGAGTAGTAGCAATTTTCACATGCTTTTATTTAACTTGGCTTCTACTGTACGTCTGCCTGTCTGCCGTCAAATCTTGCAACTTAATTTTCGACCTGGACTTGAAATTTTGCATGGTTACTCAATCCCGGTGACACTACAACCGCGCATGATCAGGAGGTCAGCGGTGACCTCTGTACAAAACCTCTCCCAGTATCTCAGGATGTGTATGAAACTCTTCGGATTTTTCACAACTTCTTTGACTCAGTAAATAACTCTTCGGATTTTTCAAACCTTCTTTGGCTCGACAGGATATCAACTTCGTTAGCTGCAATCATAAATCGGTTACAATTTTTGTCAGAACTAAAAAGTAAAAACAGAAAAACATAAAAAAAATTAAACACGCTTTTATTAAAATGCACTAAAAAGCGAAAAATAAATATTTTGAGACACACCAGGATTTTCTTACAATTAATAATTTCTAGAAAATTAAAAACGTGGGAGCCAAACATGGAAGGAAATGCTACAAGAAATAAAAAAAATATATATTTCTTTTCTTGTAGCGCTTCTTTCCATTATTTGGCGCCCACGCTTTTATTTTTCTACTGTAGACACGATTAGTGCATTTTAATAAAAGCGTGTTAAAAATATATATATATTTTTGTATTATGCGCATTTTGATAATTTACGCAGATGATGCTACATTGTTTGCACAGATCCTACCTCTGCATATTCCTGTAATTGCAGGTCCTCCTAACCGACACAAGCTTTAAATTGAGGAATTATGCAAATATGGTGTGATGAAAGTCCGATTGTTAGTGATTTTAGATTCCCGCCACCCAGATTTTCTTTTTCTTTAAACTCACGCAGCAGATGAAATTCTAATTGTCATTTGACTGCAAATTCTTCTTTGAGAAACTTATCCGGTTCACAAAATATAGCATATGGAGAAAGTCTTTAAGGGTTTTCGAAAATAAGTCTGTCCTACTTGAATTTTTCCAGTGCTATTGTTTTGCTGTCTTTGAACATTGTTCCCCTGTTCAGTCTTCAGCAGCTGACTCACATTTTAAATTACTGGATAAACATTTGACTTCCATTATGTTTTTATTACACCTCTTAATAGTGATCTCTGTCACCGTTGGCCAATTGGCTCACAGTATACAGTAATACAGTATGCTTTCTGGAAATTTTCACAATTCTCATCATCATCTGGATTCTGAGCTTACAAACTATACGGCTCAATGCGTAGTTCCAGAAAGTTTTTATGGAAGTTTTGCTTCATCTGCTGGCGAATAATGGAATGTTCTTCTTAACCATATGCCTTAATTTTATGAACTTCAAAGGTTCAAATTCGGTGAAAATGCATTTTCATTAAGCAGGTTCACATAAATTAAAGTTTTATCTTTTAACGACTTCGGAATTCAGCAGAGATTTGGTCTACTTGTCGGATTTTTATCTATCTATATATTCTCTTTCAGTTAAATTGATTCTTTGTCCCATATATATATATATATATATATATATATATATATATATATATATATATATATATATATATATATATATATATATATATATATATATATATATATATATCAATGTTCGCCTTGGTGAATCAGTAAAAATCTTCGTTTAATTTTACATTATTATTATTATTTTTTTTTATTTATTTATTTATTTTTTTTTTTGTCTATCACAGTCACCCTATTCGACTGGGTTGTGGGGTTACGGGTTGCATCCTGCAACCTAAGGAGTCCATCACTTTTCTCACTATATGAGCTGTTTCTAGCTGCACACTTTTCTTCATGAGTCCTGGAGCTACTTCGGCATCTAGTTTTTCCAGGTTCCTTTTCAGGGATCTTGGGATCGTGCCTAGTGTTCCTATGATTATGGGTACAATTTCCCCTGGCATATTCCATATCCTTCTTATTTCGATTTTCAGGTCTTGATACTTGTCAATTTTCACAATGACCATTATTATTATAAGCCAATTTGCAAACTAATTAGAAAAGCAGGATACTTCAAGCCTAAGTGCTCCTGACACGAAAACAGCGCAGCTCATATAAAAATTACGAAGAAACAACGAACAAACTATCCTGATTTTCCCGTCTGGTGCAACTTGGCTAATAATAATATTAACTGTATCGTATAAGAGATTGCGCATATTCTTTGAAATAAATAATAAATAAATAAATAATCCAACTGCAACTGTTTCATCTTTGCAAGTACATGACAAAGAATCAGTTTTGAATCTACAAAGATACATGTGAAAATCCTGGCAGTAGATCAGTTATCTGCTAAATTCCAAATTCATTACGAGGTAATCTCTCGTTTCAAACGCAGGGCTGAATTTCCAGTCTCCCAGAGCTACAAATAGCTTCCAGCTCCTTCACACATGCTATCCACATACGCAATTAAGGCCAATGCATGCGCGAACAACTTCTCAACTATCAAGTCAGATGCCTCTGGTCGTGTACCTAATATATCCCTTTGCATATCCGACACGAATTCCATTGCTGCCTGGGGTCATTCACTGCTTCATCTTCTCCCTGGCGAAAAGCTATTAGTTTCAATTCTTGTTGCGAGGAAATTTTCATGTTTCTCCTCGAAAGAGAGATTGAAACATGCAAGAGATTTATTACGATTAATATACATCTCTAGTTTAAGACAAGCAAAATACTAGGTCGAAATAATTTTCTGAGAAATGATACTGATTTTACGTATAATAGTAAGTACGCAAAAAATGGTTGCACTAAAACACCCAGTATTAATTTTAACAGCATACGGTTTTGTCCACGTTATCAGTGCTAGTGATCGTTCTGTAATCTGTTTTTGCTTCATAATAACATTATTATTATTATTATTATTATTATTATTATTATTATTATTATTATTATTATTATTATTATTATTATTTAAAAAATAAATATTCAGTGTAACAAGTATATAATACCTTTGATTTTCATAGCAAATCATAACTGGATAGAATATTTATATGCCAAAATTAGGAAAAGCAGAAGAAAGAAAGTGGTAAATTGGATAAATCTGAATAAACGAAAAAATATTCATAAAGGAATAAACCATTGAAGGTCCGAAAAACTAAGGCACTTTTAGCATGGCTCTTTGATTATAATAACATCTTTTCTTGCCCTTCTGGATTAACAATACTAACAAAGGGATGTTTTCTTTTATATCTTACATATATATTTGAATGTATCTTAACTTATATGTATGTAAACTTGTGCTCTACAGAAATCTGAACCGTTTGAACGATCTAGACGAAATTTTGCACATGGCCCTTGTTTGACCCAAGTAAGGTTTTCCTGTAGAATTCAAACCTGTACCCATGCCCTCCAGGGTACTTTATTTACTGTGGGTCCTGGCAACAAATTCCCGAGGTGTATACTGGTATTGCACCAGCTCCGGTTTTTTGCCATGCCCCTAGGTTAGGTTAAGTTAAGTTGGGTTAGGTTAGGTTAGAGTAATGCTCAATTAGTAATTTGGGTATGGGAAACATAGTGAGATTATTTTCAGGAAAATTCTATGGTTAGATTTTAAGATATGGTGTGCTGCTTTTTTCAGGGAAAGGTCCCGGTACTCAATTACATCTCGGGAAATGTGTCCAGGTAAAGACCCAGTCACAGGAAAGCATTTTGAACTGGTGTGAAACGTGGAGTGTAGGGAATGTTGCCTCGTACACTTTCTCACCCAGTGTCGCATGAAGTAACGTGACTGGAATTGTGGTACGCTTACAAAAATTTTCCTCTATCTCCTTTGAATTCTTTTGTTGTGTAGAGTATGTGTACTTTCATTGAAAATTCTTTTATTTCCTGTGATTAATAATTCTGTCTAGAATTCATTGCTTTAAATAAACATGCTAATCAAAACCACACCACGTATTACCTCCTTTCTAAGGTAAATGGTCAACTGTTATTCCGTTTTCCCATGCAGTGCCGGGTTGGTCAGCTATTATATATATAACTATATATATATATATATATATATATATATATATATATATATATATATATATATATATATATATATATATATATATGTGTGTGTGTGTGTGTGTGTGTGTGTGTGTGTGTATATATATATATATATATATATATATATATATATATATATATATATATATATATATATATATATATATATATATATATATATATATATATATTTTAGCTGACCAACCCATTGTTGCCCAAGCAAACTAAATGTATATATTTATAAAGAAAATCTTTGTGTATGTACAGTTTTAATGAACGTGGTACATTAGCACGTGTACAGAAACCTCACTAACATGAATATAAATCGGCAACCTCATATGCTACATTACCCCCGAAGAAAATAATGTACATCCATCTTGTTCTTATTCTTGTATATTATGGCTCCAGTTTCCATTTTGCCTGCAATTCATACTGTATTCATTATTGGAGAAATATTCAGCATATACATACTCGTAACCCTTGTCTTTTAACGTAATGGCTCTGAATTTGTCTTTAGGATTTAAATTACTAATGATGTTCCTTTGGCATTTCTGAAATATTTGCTAGTATAATATCATCTCTGCATTTCAGAATTCTGCATATAGTTTAGTTTTCTGTCATAAGGCCTTACCCCTCTACTGTGACTCGTTTAAGGCTTTTCTATCACTAAAAACAAAAACACCTTATTTATAAGTCGCATTTCAGTTTAATCTACTCTCATGATATTCTCTTGAAGATGTATAAAGAACGATTTTTCCAGAATGTTGTGATATGCTTTGTAAATGTCGTATGATTTTTTTTTTATGCAAGAGATACTGTGTAGTGTAAGATGTTATTATATTTACTCTTCTGATTACTATGTATTCTGTGTAATGATAATAGTTATGTAAAAACGTCTTTGTAACGTTGGATCTCACAAATGTTAGTGATTTAGATAACTTAACAGCGTAATTTAAAATTAATATGTTTCTTATTAATAACCAAATAGCGGGAGAGAGAGTTAAGTCAGACCAGACCAGGTAGCTGCGTTGGTCATCCCGAGTGAAAAGTGCGTTGAAATCTAAGATAAGGAAAGACCCGCGTTCGTCTATTTTGTAAATATGTCAGTCGTATAATTAGCCACGTGCGTGTTGCATCAATTGCGTTGAGATCTCGTCCCAAAACGTTTTAAAATGTTCCATGAATCTCGTTCCCAAAATGTTTTAGATGACGTCATTCAATGGGGTTTTGCCTCTAATTGGAAACCTAAAAATTTGTTCAATCTTATTCTAGAAACCTCTTGCGCTGGGTCTCTCCCTCTCCTCTCTCTCTCTCTCTCTCTTTTCAAGAAAGAAAAGTTTGTAACTTAAAGCAAATTTATTGTGGTCATTTACATTAATTTTAGCTGTTGAGATCTGATAACCATGATAATAGTGTTTTTGCCAATAACAGCGCCTATCAGAAAAGTGAACCTCAAGCTGCAGCATTTGGGGTAATCTTGCGAAAGTTTTCAAAGCTTTATGTATGGTAAAGTGAATTTTTGCAACTTTTGGTCATGGTTAAAGGCATACTTTGAAGCTTGAGGAGGTGTTATTCAAACTGAATTGATTTTTGTGAGTGTTATTGATTTGTGTTTATTAGACAGGTCTATTAAATTAAATTATTTTTGGTGAATTTATTTAATTTTTGTGTATTTTTGTATGTTCTTGTATTTGCAAATTAATTGATTAGCATCTTAAGTGTTTCTTAATGGTTTAACACTACATACTTGATTTAATTTTCATTTACTTAGATTTTCTTTTCAAATCTTAAGTATTTCTTAATAGTTTAAATTTTGCTTAATTAATTCAGTTTCTTGATAAATTAAGAATTGTGATTTCACTCAAGATTTGGTTAAATTTTTCAAGTAATAGTGAACTTTATTTAAATTGTGAATTTTGATTTATTGATTTTTAATTAAAAATAAATTTTTGTACTTAAAATTATTATAACAGTTTCGTTTATTGACGACCAGTGGTAGGATTAATTGTGTGCATAAGGCATAATGTTAAACATTTATTCCTTCAGTTTTGCTGAAGTGAATCGATACCAGGGAGACGGTTAAAGTTGTTTGATGGAGTGATGCCTTTTTACTTTAGAATATTTCTTGTTTAAATGTTTATACCTCACACTAGTTTTGATAAACTTAGTCTGATTTCTCACATGATTAGTAAGTTTTTAAAAGATCACTATTGCCTTTAGAGTAGCCAGTCGTAATTTTATTGTAATGAGAGTCCAGGTATCTGGCTGATGTGAGGTAAATGTTTTAGTTCTATGATTAACAGTGTAATAACCAGGTACTTGGAACACATCGTGACACAACCTTTGAACAGTAATTGGTTTTCAAAATAATAAAAATCTCCCATTAAACCGACTGTATAATGAAATACGTCACCGTAACGTCACGAAGCAGTCGCTATAGCGAATTCCGAAGGTTAAAACGGAGAAGGAACGAACTAATTAATGAGGAAATTCTCATTTGTTGACCTAATTAGAGAGAGAGAGAGAGAGAGAGAGAGAGAGAGAGAGAGAGGATCGGTAATTCTCATTCGAAGCATGTAGTGGTCAATTTTAGATGATTCCTTTGAACAGGTCTTGGCAGTTTTAACCTTGAATGCTAGATGGTGCATGAATGAGTTTGGTAAATTATTTAAGACCTGCGTGTTTCCCACAGAAATATGCTCCACCCACAAAAGCTAAACAGCACAACCAACAACGTGTTGTTCTTCTTACACGATGTTGGTGATCGTGTAATAAATGACGTGGGGTCGTGTGTAGAACCATTTTAACACAAAGAGGGAATGTGTTTATTTACTTATTATATCATATAAAGTCTTCAACATGTACATGAACGGGTGGGGCAAATGGCTTGTGATTATCGCTTTTCACGTGATGAACCGGTTGCCAGATGTCGAGTATGTAAATTAATAGTTATATTTCTATGTATATTCCTTTTATGGGCGTCTGCTCTTGCAAAGAAGTAGGTCTTATAGTTATGGAATCATTTGAGGTATAATGATATATCATCTCAACTTCTGTATTATATGCACCAAAAGTTTCTGACTAATGTTTTTCCGTTCCTCACGCAGATGCTGCCTTCCACTTTTTTTTTGCGTCGTAAATTGTTGTTCTTCTCTCTACGTAATAATTTAGTGATAAACCTCACAGATAGAGATAAATTTCGCTCCAAAAAGTTTGAGTGGTGCCTTGAGAGAGAGAGAGAGAGAGAGAGAGAGAGAGAGAGAGAATTATCAATTTAGGTTTTCATTGTAGATTTTATCGATGTAATAAAAAATTTACTAATTATTATCATAAATTATGATAAAAATTCACGTAAATTCGTTCTTAATTAATTTTCGCACAATATGAAAACCGATGAGAAGGATATACTTAACTTATGTATTTATATATTCCTGTAACTTTTACTGAACTATGGGACACTTTCTGTGATTTTGTCTTCGTAGCTGACTTCAAGAAATGGATTCACGAGTCAAGCTTTTGCCTGAATATCTAAAGGAAGATATCGATTCTCAATTCTGTAATCATATGTAATCTCTAAGGGTTTTGTTTCCTTGGTCATCCGTAAAAAGGGTTTGCTTAGATATCCCTCAGTAATTCAAAACCAATCCTGTGCTAGGCCCGAGTTCGAGTCTTCGACCGGCCAATGAAGAATTAGAGGAATTTATTTTTTCTCGGTATAACGTGGTTCGGATTCCACAATAAGCTGTCGGTGCTGTTGCTAGATAACCAGTTGGTTCTTAGCCACGTAAAATAAGTCTAATCCTTCGGGCCAGCCCTGGGAGAGCTGTTAATCAGCTCAGTGGTCTGTTTAAACTAAGGTATACTTAACTTAATTTGTGGGAATTCTTGTGCCGCATTTTGGTCATGTAAATTTTGCGCTGCTTTCCTAAAGAATATTCGACAAATTGTTGTCTCTGTAAAAGTGAAATAACACGAAATAATATAATTCGGGATACGAAAAACTGTTATTTGTTTTGCAGTATCAAACTCATATCTTCCAGTGCACAGGACGTTTTATTTCATGTTTCTATTTTGTGTAGATTTTGTTATTTCCTTCGATTGTCCCCTGTTTGATTGGCATGTTGATATACAAACTGGTGATTTTTCCATAATAGCTTCTCTAATGTTTTTTCATTGCTCTGGAAATGAAAAATAAACTCATATATGATTGGGTTTTGCGTTGTACAATATGGTATATTACATAAGCATTATATAATTAAGAACTGGGTGACAACTAGTATTAGAACTTTATTTTATAAAATCAAAGGTGCACGCTCTCTTGGTGCAAGAAATATACTGCATTATATATATATATATATATATATATATATATATATATATATATATATATATATATATATATATATATATATATATATATATATATATATATATATATATATATATATATATATATATATATATATATATATATATATATATATATATATATATATATATATATATATATATATATATATATATATATATATATATATATATATATATATATATACATATAAATTAAATGAGTGCAGCCTTAACCTTAAAAATGCTGCCTCGGAAACACCTGAGCTCACTGTATCCTGGGTGCCATGATATTGTCCATTACCCTATACACTTCTGCAAAAGATAAATATTACTGAAGATTCTTTGCTTTTCTTGTTGACTGAATATGATTCTACTTTAAGCAATGCGCAAAACATTGGCTTAAAGAAAATATATGCAAAATATATTTTCTTTCTCTTTGCCGCAGGATGGGTTCTCTTCTCTGGCAACCTCGAAATATCCATCAAGCACTCTGTTTTCACATTTACTCTATAAAACTAACAAGCTTCGTATCCAACTACGCAGCAAAATCTATGAGCATTTGTCTCTCATTCTCATTTCTCAAGAAATTAGTTTGACCTTCCACTCGACCCCTGGCTCAGTAATGCATTGTTCTCTTTCTTGCGCAAAGCATCAGAGCTGCTTCGTGTGTAAAGGTCTTATTTACTCATTTACTCATGAATTGTAACAACTGTTTAATCAGTACAGCTCTTGAACTTCATTTACTTATAAACTTACTTCCTTACTCATTCCTCCAAATGTTTGATTATAATATAATTTTATGGGGAGCTCGGTTAACGCAAACTGAATAAATGAAAATTCATTGCTTTTATCTACGTGATAGATGGATTGAGGATTTCTTCACCTGATCCTGTACTTGGAAAAGATATCGACTTCATGAACAACTCATTGTAACGGATATTTCCTTCACAAACGACGAGCGTACTATATTTCATTTTTCCTAGTCTTACACTTCGTAACTGGAGTACAGTTAGAATTCCTGTGCCGTTTCTTAGCATGCTTTTATTTTATTACCGTTCGTGTGTCTTCTCACATGTGACTCTTGCCATGTACCGTTTGATTCAAGAATATAACAATTTTGTTTTTTCATGCAGCGACGTTTAATTATATAATTCACGTCCAAACCTCCTCTCCTGTGTACAACCCTTCCTAATCTCCTTTCACTTTAGTGATTTTCATCTCATGCCTTTTATTATATGGTTCTTCAGATACCACTCTGCCAACTTCTATTTAAGATTTTTTCATGAAATACAAAAATTCTGTACTGTTTGAAAAGCTTGTTTTTTATTTTTTTTTTCAGTTGATAGTAAATCAATAGAGACTTACGGCAAGTAAACTGACGAACAGTCAAAATTCTTTGCTGAAACTAGTATAGAACTTTTCGAAAACAACAATAGCTTTAAACAATCATATTCCGCGAGAGAGAGAGAGAGAGAGAGAGAGAGAGAGAGAGAGAGAGAGAAGAGCGCAAAGTGATCGAAAACGTCGACAGTTTTGAAAAAGCAATTTTCATGAGAGAGAGAGAGAGAGAGAGAGAGAGAGAGAGAGAGAGAGAGAGAGAGAGAGAGAGAGAGAATCCCTATATCAGAAGAGCGCAAAGTGATCGAAAACGTCAACAGTTTTGAAAAAGCAATTTTCATGAGAGAGAGAGAGAGAGAGAGAGAGAGAGAGAGAGAGAGAGAGAGAGAGAGAGAATTCTTTCATCTCTTCCCTCACATACAGAACGTCATCCAAAGAGAGAAGATTGCCGTGAGTGATAGGAGACTGCGAAGTTTCTTGAGAGAAATAATACTTTCTTGCATAAGTCAGGTATGCTACGGAAACACTAGTGATGAGGTTACTTAAAAAAAATATAGCAACAGGAATACCCATTTTATTGCCAAACCCTGACCTGCGATTTATTTTTACACGCGACGTTTGCAGAGACTAACACCTTTACAAAGAATTGCCTTATGTTAACGAAGTCATTTAAGCTGATTGAAATTTTATGACGACAGCTTTCATATAACTCTTATCAGTTTTGTTAAATAAGAATGAATCAGAATAATGTAAGTTTTCATTGCCACACCATTAAATTTTACCTTAAGCAAGTCTGCGGATGTAGGTAATTAAGAAACTGTAACTAGAGTTTAATAAACAATCTGAAACACAAGCGATGCCTTTATCAATATAAAAAGGCGCATTCTAACCTTTTTTTACTTAATAGTATACATTTTGATGGGGCAATCATCATTCAAGCTTCCCTCTCGCTCTCTTGCCTGTTAGCTGCTACCACAACAGTCGATCATAATCAGGTACATAATTCTCTGCTCATCAACAAAGACATTCTGGATTTTCAAGTAAATAAACCCAAAACGTTCCTTTCCTCACCCAGTTCAGAGATCGAACACCGTAACTAGTGGTGCACCAGAGAGAAAAAGACTGAGAAAGACCATTGTTTAGTCGGTTGGATTAAGTATAAAAGATTTACCTTGCATTGTTAATGTAGTTTTTTTTTTTTTTTAAATGGGCATATAATTGTTGGGAAGGCTCAGTTTTCCGCTGGACCCCTTATCACATGCATCGCGATTTCTGCGTATATAAGAGCATTTTATATATCTATTTCCCTTCCCCTTGGGTAAGGTCTTAGTAAAAATACAGGAATACATGGACACATCCCTACACACATGCATACATACATACATACATACACACACACACCTCTCTCATGATGATTAAGTGGTTAGACCGTCGACTGGAGTCGTTGGAAGGTACCGTGTCGAGGGATCGAGACCCGACGGTATCGGTATCGATCCATTTATCGCTTATAATTCCCCTTCGGTGATAATTTCCCATCGGGGATATTCCAGAAGTACTGTGAATTGGATGTTAAATGACATTTGTAGCTTTATATATATATATATATATATATATATATATATATATATATATATATATATATATATATATATATATATATATATATATATATATATATACATATATATATGTGTGTAATTTATACTCTCTCTCTCTCTCTCTCTCTCTCTCTCTCTCTCTCTCTCTCTCTCTCTCTCTCTCTCTCTCTCTCTCTCTGAAATTTACATCGTTTTCATTGGTTTGGTTCATTATCAAAATATATAGAATTTACGTTTGATGTCTTTTTGCAGGACACAAAAAATCTTTTCTTGTTTCTTTTAACGGAAATTGCAAAGTAAATAATAGTTTTTCTGTTGCATATATCAGCGAGGGACCACCAGAATAAACAGATTGAGGTTAATGGTATTTATGGGACAGGGGAATTATCTAAAAATGACCGAAAATAAATAAGATTAGAATTGAGGTGTAATGAAAGGTGGAGGAGAATTACAGTTATTTAAAAGTTTATTGATTTGTATTGTTAAAAAAATTAGACCATTGAAGAGGGAAATGTTGTTATACTTTTACGTGATTAACCTTTCATTTATTTATTTCGTTTAAGATTTGAATTGAATGGGTACTGAAATGAAAGATACAGAGTTTGAAGATTTGAATGGAAGATTATGATTGAAACATGTACGCATTCGTTGATGCACTGTAAAATATCCGTCTATATACATTGCTTGTACTGTAACAGGATTATGCCTTGGTGTTTCCTTTTATTTTCAGGGAAAATTTCTTATCTTCTTCGGCCCACAGGACCATTGCAGAGGTACAAGATTGCAAATTTGTAAGACATAATACTGATTAAAGGTCGTCAGTTTTGGACCAGCGTAATGATGCCAGCATTTAATAAAAAATAAATAAATAAATAAATAAATAAATAAATGGGTTAACCACACACCCCCAACTTTTAAAGACAATTTGGATGAGCGTCAGTTAAGAAATCGTCTGAAACCTATAAATAATGATCTTCCCGGACCATATATTGGTGGCTGACAAGACGCGAACGTTTTTGCACGCAAACTTGTGCAGCGGCTTACCATCTTCGAGGCAAACATTGACACACGCGTCTGCCGCATCCGTCGATTCATCTGTCTTGCTACTCGACACCTAGAAAGAAGGCGGAATAAAAAAAGGCAGGAAACCTGTGGCACTAACGAGAAGCAACCTGAAAAACAAAGAGAGAGAGAGAGAGAGAGAGAGAGAGAGAGAGAGAGAGAGAGAGAGAGAGATCAAAAGGAATCGACATGTGAAATTGGACATTGTTCAAGACAACAAAAAAAACAATCTTCTTTTTCCTTCCTTTCGGAATCTGACATGAATCAGCCTGTTCTGAGACTGATGACTCCTGGGGTTTTTCCCGTTTGGTTTTCTAATTGGTGAGATTTATTTGTTGAGGCTATTTCTCTCTCCTAATTAAGCATCACATTCCCTTTGTTTCTAGAGTCAATGGGAAAATGCTTCCTTTTCTAACAGTCGATTGTAGTATTTACATGATTCTACGCGGAGAGATATCATATTGCAAATATCAGGTTTTCACGTGATAACTCAAAAACGGAGACTCTCCAACTTTCCGCTTATATTATCAAGTCATCTTCAACGCCCTGAACATGACTTCGTAATAAAAGTCGAAAGTCTTTGTGTCTCTTTTTTTTTTATTATTTTCATGTGAGAACCTTTTACATTCTTCGTCCACACGAAGAAAATTAGATTTAGTCGTTGCGAATTTAGTTCCGGGAAGCCACGTGGCGGGAATTTTATTAAAAGTGCTGTTGTGCATTGATAAATGTCCATATTGTGTCTTGCAGACAACGAATATTCGTATATATAATCTTGCCAACAACAAATATTCGCATATGTATGCTTGCACTTATATCTGTCATTCTGATATTCTCAATGACAATAAAGACAGTGTTATCCTCGAATAGATATAAAGTTCCTTCTATTTCAGTCAGGATCTGCTTTTTATTTTCATTATCTTTGCATTGTTTTTGATAAATTACGTTGATCTGAATAAATGGGTTCCGTGAGAACTGTTTTTATCTTATAGTATTGTTTGGGGATACATAAACGCTTCCCTTTTTTAAATAAATACTAGTGATGGACATGCCATCGTTGCAGTAACTTTTCAAAAATTTTTTTGCTTTTCGCAATTCCCTTCAGCATGAGTCCTTGATACAATATATATAAAATGCTTGTATCTTAAAGGTCTGCAAGTATGGAAGTGAAATTCGGAATGTTTTGCTATCTACTAAGCATAAATCAGTTTTTTTGTGTGTATTCGTTGATTTTCCTTGGTATTTGTTAGGGACAGAAATTCTAACAAGCCATATTTTGCAATAGAGAGTGGTTAAATTAATAGCCCAATGCAAATGTAAATGTAAATTAATAGCCCAATGCAAATGTAAATGTAAATTAATACCCCAATGCAAATGTAAATGTAAATTAATAGCCCAATGCAAATGTAAATTAATAGCCCAATGCAAATGTAAATGTAAATTAATAGCCCAATGCAAATGTAAAGCTGTGATTTATGTCTCTTTCACTGTATGTCAGGTTTCATAATGCATCTGAACTGTTTTAGAGTGCGACGCAAATGAAATGTCTGCTAACAAAGACAGCGATATTTTGCTCGCTAAAAATCAACACTGATGTTGCTCAATATTTGTCATGACGCGAAATGGGGACCATGGTTAGGATTCGATATTCTTCACATAAAGCAGAGGTCATAAGGTCTAAGAGACTTCGGCTCTAAAGGCTATTTACGAAGTGATAATGGGTGGCAGTGTGTCAGTGAATTTCGTTCAGATCATTACAATTAGTGGCCATTAGTAAATCGATGCCGAGAATGTTTTCTCTATTAGCTCCAGTTATAGTAAACTACAATAAAGCACGTAGATTTCTTTGAAGATGAGAGTAGTTATTGGTAAAAGATCGGAACATCTCATTGCATGAAAGGAAATTAATCACAGCTGCTGACATTTCACAACTTCGATTGTTGACCGGAGTCTGGTAATATTTACAAACGACTTTCACGGAGCCGTGATAAAAAGGATCTTGTTGATTGCTAACACGCACATGATGAGGATATTGACTGACAGATTTAAGGCGAACTGGCTCCATGACATCAAAGGTCTTTGAAGTCAGTGGGTCACTGGGTCCCTAAACTGTACCTGAGAATTCATTCAAAGGACATTATATGCTGACTTTATTAATGCTGTACTTTGATATATCTGTCATGGCGCTATCTATCGGGCCATAGAACGGTAGCATTTGATACTTTCTCTCGTGGTTAAAGCTAATTTCCTTAAATATTGTTTGAAATTTTGAAATGAATTACGATGATGTATCTACTTTGGATGGTGATGCTATAGACGGGGATATTTATTGTGAATATCACGAGATAACTGGTGCTTTTATAAAGATAATTGATGTTTATCGATGCCTATTTACTAAACTCTAGGTTATCGTGAATATTGATGCTTTACATAGTTACGATCTGGCAGATAATACGATTTCTTGCATTCCCTGTTGGTGAAATGTTATCAGGTGATTTTCTCTTCACTCATTGTGTGTTGGAATGATGTTTTCTGTGAAGAACGGAGATCACATTATAATTTCACGCACTGAAATTAAAAGGTTAGTGAGTGATATACATAGTTTCTTGACACTCTATGTGACATATTTTAAGTAATGTAGATAATTCCACGCACTGAAATTAAAAGGTTAGTCGAGTGATATACAGTATATAGTTCTTTGACAGTCTACGTGATACATTTTAAATAATGTAGATGATGAGACTATTCCGTTTGTTTTGCATGGTCTTCTACGGAAATGCCTATGTGGAACGGTGAGGTGCGTTGCGTAAATTTAAGCGTTATTCTTGCATGAGTTAACGTAGTACAATAGGTACGGCAGCTACGACTTAGAAATTGAGGACACGCAAAATAAAGGTGAAGTCTAATGTTATTGCTACTGCGTTGTCACATAACAAAGTGAATCATGACTCTTGTCCTCTGAAGAGTTTTGGATACGATTCCTTTATTATATTTATCTTAGTGTCTTTGGGTATTCCACTGAATGGTATGGAAACAACACCAGTTTTGATTCCTTGCGCGAAGAGGTTGTTTTTCCTGGGGAGAATATCCATATTGAGGATGGTGACATCTCTTTCCAAGAGGAATTACGACAACGCTATCCAGCAACAGCAAAAGGAATTGAATCTGGCAAGATTTGTAGTTTCAAAGGTCCGACAGACTAGCTTAACTATAAGTTCAAAGAAAACAAAATGTCATGATCAGGTGTTTTTTGTAAAAAAAAAAAAATTCCCATACAGGACTAAGAGAGCAAAAAACGGACAGAAAACTTTGATAAAGTTTTTCATATCATGGTTACACAAATAGTTAATGAATTAATGAATGCCAATCAAGGTGTGGTGGGAAAGACTGTATTGCAATCCTTCGCCGATATATGCGTAAGATATATGCAAGCATGCGCAGTCATGGCGTATGCATTAATTTAACGGTACCATAAAGATTCCCATGGAGTTATAAATTACCCTGGTCTCTAAAACAATGTCAAAAATCCATATTAACCCTGACTTTAACCTCAACAAAATGTTGCGTACCTACATTATAAGCCCTGTTTATGTACAGTAGGTGATCAGGCGCGTTCTAAAGATTTACTTTTGTAAAGTAAGATACCACAAGACTGTACAGAGATTATTTTTCCGTAGGCTTCAGAGATTATTTTTCCGTAGGCTTATATGCCATCATAGCATATCATCGTGTTGGTGACTGATCTCCTTTTCAAATATATATACAAGTTTGTACATCTCTATAGAAAAATAAAATAGTTATCACTGTAAATAAACAAAAAATCAATATGGGAAATGTCCAGAGAAACATATCAAACAGTAATTTTTTGTTTTCCTAATTAACAGATAGTCTTGCTTGGCTAGCGTTCCACTCAGTTATTGAACAGTAATGTCTTTCTATACAATGCTGCGTTATGTTTACTAATGAGCTCGGAAATTACAACGAGGGAAACTGATGAAGTTATACATACATACATACATACATACATATATATATATATATATATATATATATATATATATATATATATATATATATATATATATATATATATATATATATATATATATATATATATATATATATATATATATATATATATATATATATATATATTTAGTAAGGCCACAGGAAAAATAAAGAAGGAGTACCAAGCGCTTTCGTGTTCTTTCAACACATTTTCAAGGTACAAATTTGTACCTTGAAAGTGTGTTGAAAGAACACGAAAGCGTTTGGTACTCCTTTTATTTTTCCTGTAGGCCTTGGCTAAATATATTGTCACGCGCTATTAGTGACATATAAGCATATATATATAAGCATATCCCTGCAAATATCTCCCATTCATGGGAAGGGGGATATTGGCAGGAAATTAAATTTCCTTAATTTCTGCTAAACTGCATGAAATGAGCATCTGATCTAATGTTGATTATGCAGGATCCCATGTAATTTTTCTTCTAATATAATGTGTGCTCTTTTTGCATATAATTGGAATTGGAAACTCTCTAGACCTTGAAATATTCTATCGAGTTTAAACAAAATATTTTATAGATGTTGTTATAACTAATACAAGCTCTCTTTATTAAGATTCACCTAAGCTTCAGCAGTTGCAGTGTTAATATGATTGACCACAGTTTTATTATTTTGGTGGAGCACCTTCCTTCGAAATGTTGTCTAATATGGATGTACATACACACACACACAAACACACATACACACACACACAAACACACACACACATATATATATATATATATATATATATATATATATATATATATATGTGTGTGTGTGTGTGTGTGTGTCTGTGTCTGTGTCCGTGTGTATAAATATATTGGGACATTTTTCAGAGGGGGAGCGCCCCCTCCCCCCCCCACACAAAAATATGGTCACTCATATAACTGCCATTACATATTCTGTTATAATAACAACAAAAATTTCTATGAAATATAAACTATATATTTCATTTCATATATGCAAATATATATATAATCAACATTAAATCATGCTCATTTCATATATAACTATTATCGTAGTATGAAATAGCCTGTCTTACACCCATGTAGCCTTGCTCATACTCTGTGCACATATATAATTATTAATAAATGTATATGCTGAATGCAGAATCTTTTCTGAGAATCACTGATATCATAAATATCTTATACTGTGTTCAGCGATATTTTATCAGATTACATCTTTGTTACTTGGCGAAGACAAACTGCCCAAAAGTCAACAAAATTCCCCACAAAAAAAGATAAACAGTATGATTTTTAAAAGTCACTTCCACATTAATAACCACAGTGTAACTGCCGAAGTTCCCTAGAGCCCTTCTGGTCTTTGATGGGCCAAAGCTGAATGGAACAACAAAATTGTGTCTGTCACTCCGAGCACCTATAAAATATTTCGTTTTTCTAAAAAAGAAACTGAATAGAATATTTCAAATCTGTTTCTGTTTCCACTAGATAGTTTCAGTTTCACTTATATGCAAATATGTATGTATGTGTGTAAATTGTATGAGAAGAAAATTACAAGAGACCTTGCGTTAATCAACATTAAGTCAGATGCTCATTTCTAAAAATCAGTTTAGGGACATTGAATATTAAGACCATACCCACCTTTGTCATGGAGAATTATCGTGGTATGAAATGGCCTGTCTTACATCCATGTAGCCTTTACAAATTTCTTTTGATACTCTTTATACATCACATATATAATTATTAATAAATGTATATGCTGAATACAGAATCTTTTCTGAGAATCACTGATACCAAAAATATCTTATACTGTGTTCAGCGATATTTTATCAGCTATGACATCTTTGTTACTTGTAAAATGTGCGAATGACAAACTGCGCAAAATCTAGGACAAAAAGTCAACAAAATTCTTCATGTTCTGAATCACAGGCGGACAGAAAGATAAACAGTAGAGATAGATAGATTAATTTTTAAAAGAATGCACTTCCACTCTCAAAAGGCGAAAGTAACCACAGTAATGAAAGAGGGAAAGGGAAGAACGTACTGAGAGAGAGAGAGAGAGAGAGAGAGAGAGAGAGAGAGAGAGAGAGAGAGAGAGAGAGAGAGAGAGACATTCCCTACTTCACAGACCCTCCTCTGGTCTTTGATGGGCCGAAAGCTGAATGGAGCGACGGAAGGCAGATTGCTTGAGATTGTGTCTGTCACTCCGAGCACCTGCTTGCATCTAGATTCCCTCTAATATTATGGAAAATGCTCCCTCACAAAGGGGCGTTTTTCTCTCCTCGCTTATCTGTTCACTAAAGAAACTGTAATAGAATTGTTGCAAATCTGCAAATCTGTTTCTGTTTCCAGCTCGGGATGTTTCATGGGAATGTGTGAGAGTTTTGCAAGAGCTTTTACGTATTTGCATTCTTTTACAGTAAAGCTATATATGTATGTATGTATGTGTGTATATATATATATATATATATATATATATATATATATATATATATATATATATATGTATATATATATATATATATATATATATATATATATATATATATATATATATATATATATATATATATATATATATATATATATATATATATATCCTGAGCCTGGAAACAGAAACAGATTTGCAGATGTGCAACAATTCTCTTACTGCTTCCTTAGTAAGCAGATAAGCGAACATGACATAGTGTCAGATATTACAGCAACACATCAAAAGCAAAGTGGGGTATGGTGAGCGGAAGAAATATAATACATACACATATATATATATATATATATATATATATATATATATATATATATATATATATATATATATATATGTGTGTGTGTGTGTGTGTGTGTGTGTGTGTGTGTGTGTGTGTGTGTGTGTGTGTGTGTGTGCATCTTCCGCTCACCATATCCCTCTTTGCTTTAGATGTGTCTACTGTAAAATCTGAAAATTTTTTTTTTTTTTTCTGACATCATGTCAATCTTACCTTCGTTATCAATTACAGAATACAGTACATTGTATTACTATATTGCCTTGCCAAAGATAGATAATGAAACTCATAATTATATCATTTCAAAACAGAAGAGCTCTTGAAGAATCAAAAGTAAGCTTTAGGTCGGAAAGGAGGTCAACAATGCTTGGGTACTATCCGGTATTTAAATGCATTTAACTCTCTCTATCTCTCTCTCTTTCTCTCTCTCTCTCTATGAATATAAATACAAATATAGTAGAAAAAATATTTTATTATAAAGCCGCATATCATAGCCAGTTCAAGGATAAGGGATGGTCGTGAAAAGATAATTTCCTGAGATACAACACCTACGAATCCCATCCTTGCGTGTTTATTGCCGCCCGACCCTGGCCAGCAATCTTGCAATGCGAAATAGCACGACCCTCCGTAGAGAGATGTGGGAATCGATCGATGTAGTACACAGATTTAAATGTACTGAAGGGACGCGACAAGTCCGACGCAGCCGAGTACAAACCCAACCGAACCAAGGGGAAACATTTCAGCAATACTTAAACGACCGTAAAATTCAAAACAGGACGGGAAAAGGACGGAAAATTGCCGTTCGTAGATGCACTGATCATAAGAGAACAGAACAGATATGGTTTCACAGTATATAGGGAACTCACTTTCGCTGTTTCCTGTATTGATTTCTTAAGCTACCACGATGTCTCCGTAAAGATCGTGGTAGGGTGCAACTTATTCCTCAGGGGGCTTAGAACATGTTCAAATGGGCATCTAGAATTCAACACGATCCGCCAACACCTAACGTGACTGCTCTGTGCCCCACACATTATCGAGAAGGCTATTAACAAAGGGAATAAATATACTACAGAGGTCCCACTCACAACAGACAAATAGATTTTAACAAAAAAATAAAGCTTCCGGACGACAAAAACAATAATGAAACAATGTTCATTGGGCAGCTTTTATTATGACGACGTGACATAACATCATGTAAGAGCGAACAATCGTTCACAAGTACCTTTTCATTCAGTGTCGTTTGTTCTATTTGAAGGTCTTTGTGAAGGTTTCAGTGTCGTTTGTTCTACTTTGTAAAGGTTCGTAAATTGTCAGCGACATAAGAAATAAGTAAACATTTAAAAGGACCTGTAACCTTCAAAGATGTTGGAATTAAGTCAGTTGTATATGGAATGTTATGAGCTCTGAGAAAAAAAAATAGAATTATGTCTCTGCCCGTTCCACGAAAAAAATTATATTATGACGTAAGAAACAGGTAAACATTTAAAAGGACCTGTAACCTTCATAGATGTTGGAATTATGTCAGTTGTATATGGAATGTTATGAGCTCTGAGAAAAAAAGAATATAGAATTATGTCTCTGCCCGTTCCACGAAAAAAAATTATATTACGACGCAAATATATTATCTTGGAAAACTTTTACTCGCCGTTGTTATCATAATTATAGTGATATTTACGCTCGAAACACTCATCATTCCCCTCGAATTCCCTCACCCAGGTGCATCATGGGAGAGGGCATCCAGGTGTAACATAGAATTAAGGCTCGCAAGGTTTTCAGGCATCCTCCGAGGAAGCGTTCGCTAGCATTTTGTGATTCAATAGTCGTCGATTCTTTTTTATCAGATTACCATTTGATCAAAAAGAAGAAGTCGAAGAGAGAGTACGTGCGTTTGTGGTGTCTTGTTGGTTGCCAGGGTGGGTTAGGAGTATAGAGAGAGAGAGAGAGAGAGAGAGAGAGAGAGAGAGAGAGAGAGAGAGAGAGAGAGAGAGAGAAGCAGGCAGAGGGCAGTGATTCAGGTAATCTATAAAAGGGTGGATAAGTATTTTAAATATAACGTACATGTGTTGTATAAGGAGAAGGAAGATAAACAAGAAAATACAAAATAAGCTAGTTATTAAATAAAGGTTTAGCTAGACGACGCAGTCAACAATCTCAACTTTCACAGGACTTGAAAGATGGCGTTATTTATACAAAAGGAAGGCAATTGCTTGCCTCCGTCAAGCAGCTGCTGACGTTTTTGGTCAGGTTGGGTGAAGAGGCAACTGTGTTCCCGGGTTAATATTTCCAGAGGTGGGTCTTGTGACTGTCAGGAACTGTTCAGATTTCGGGTCAACAGGAACGTAACCTGTTGACCTCTCATGTGGTTAAAGGTCAAATAGAAATTTAACCTTTGCTTTAACTTTGAGCCGTAGTGGACAGAGACTTCCTTTTTGACAGGCATTTTACACTAATAATGATAAACAATATGCAGAGTGAGGTCAAACCCAGGGTCAAAGTCATAAACGCATGTCAATGTTCAAGTAAAATGTAGCCTTGGCTCTTTCTTTTGAAAGATGTAAGGAGGCAATTCATATCCAGTATGCACAACCCATTAATAACACCAGTGTTTAGAGCGGAATCAAGGTCAAAATCCCGGTCTTACCTAGAGGTCACAGTTAAGTATACCTTAGCTTAACCAGACCACTGAGCTGACTAACAGCTCTCCTAGGGCTGGTCCGAAGGATAAGAACCAATTGGTTACCTAGCAACGGGACCTACAGCTCATTGTGGAATCCGAACCACATTACAGCGAGAAATGAATTTCTGTCACCAGAAATAAATTCCTCTAATTCTTCATTGGCCGGCCGGAGACTCGAACTCGGGCCTAGCAGAGTGCTAGCCGAGAACTCTACGAATGCAACATTGTTCGTAGAGCTAAACAAGACATAAACTTCAATATTGCCAGATGTAATCAACTAATGATACTGGTTTGCAGGGTAAGGTCATACTTCGGGATCAAAAGTGTTTGTGTGTGTGTGTGTTTTCTATAATGGATAGGATGCTGAGAACTCGGGTAACTACCACTAATACCTCAATAGCTGTCATTCTCTCGGGATCAGACCGTTTATTGTGCGTGGAGCTTCACGCTTAAACTGAACCACCGCTCTAGTGCTTCAGGTAGTCGAGTTTTATGACTGAGGGAAACTATTCTAGTTTGTCAACAAAAGTGTCCACTTCAGTGGAAACTTAGAGAAAAGCTGAAGTTGAAAAAGATGAGACGCAGAGAAACAGACGAAAAACAAGGCAGAAAAAATTTAACTGGAGTCAAACAGTCCGGGCAAAGAATCTTTAGTGCTATCTACAGTGTGCCATGCAAGGCATACTGTGAACTGTAGAAAGGACATCAATCACCCAAGATTAATCGTGTCAAAAATGCAAGAAAGGACCCAGCAACACGCAAAAAATAGCAATGTCAAACACAGAGGCTGTCAACCATTTAGATGAATACGTCAGTCTCCCACTTTTTTGTCGTCCTACCTTCTAACGCACCCTGTCCCTTTTTCCTTTCTCCGCTTTTGCCCGTTTCTCTCTCTCTCTCTCTCTCTCTCTCTCTCTCTCTCTATATATATATATATATATATATATATATATATATATATATATATATATATATATATATATATATATATATATATATATATATATATATATATATATATATATATATATATATATATATATATATATATATATATATATATATATATATATATATATATATATATATATATATATATCTGTAAGTATGAAATATATTAAGAACAATAAAACATTTTTTCTTGTCAAACAAAGATCAGTTTTTTACGAATAATCAAAGAGCCTTGCAGGATAAAATAAAATCATAGTCATTATGTTACGGAAAATGAACAATCCTCTAACCAGTTGGTAATATAAAATAAACCGGGCATATAAACAAAGTTTTGAAAGATAAAAACTGTGAGATAAAATAAGTTTCAAGCTTAAATTTCTCTTAATTCTTTTAAAAAATCAGTGGAAGACATTTCCTGTCAGTTGCTATCATAATTACAGGGACATTTACCGCCTAAACACTCGTCATTTCCCTTGAGTTCTCACACGCAGGTGAATCATAGGAGAAGTCATCCAGGTGTAACATAGGATCAAGGCTTGAGAGGTACCAGGCATCCTTTAAAGAAGAGCTCATCTGCATTATGTGATTCAGTAGTTATCGATTTCTTTTGATCCTTCATCAGACACCCCTCTTTGACTTTCAATTTCCCAGTTTTACGACGTAATGTGACAAAGTTTCTTTCGTGTTTCTTGTTTTGAGAAGAAGAAGAAGAAGAAGAAGAAGAAGAAGAAGAAGAAGAAGAAGAAGAAGAAGAAGAAGAAGAAGAAGAAGAAAGAAGAAGACAGAAGGAGAGAGACGAGGGAGAGGGATAATTTTCGCATTTTGTTATCAAGGTGTAGAGGAAATTTTTTAATACCACCCACAGAAGAGAACGCAAAGAGAAAGCAAGAAAAGTAAAATGACAGGTAGCAGATGAACGTATGGATAGATAGCACGCCATTCACAATAAAGCAAAATAATGTCAGTCTCATGAGGATGCTGGATCAAACAAACACAGTGAGCCCAAACATATAAAGTGTCAGCCATTTTGATAAATGTTTCATTATTCATAGTCTTCCATCTTTGCCTGTATCTCCCTTCCTCCCCTTCCCATCCTTTCCTCACCTGTCTCTCTTTCGGTTGATATTTTCTCCTCTCTCTCTCTCTCTCTCTCTCTCTCTCTCTCTCTCTCTCTCTCTCTCTCTCTCTCTCTCCCTTTAACCTCCGAAGCAATAACTTATGGCGTCTCCGTCGTCTCTGTAGAAGATTTACGACTACCAAATATCACACTCGGGGAGATTACTCAGTAGTTCGTTCTGTGACGGGGAACTTCCTCTCTCGATTTATTTATTCACTATTTATTCTTTATTTCCGGGCAGCTCCTCTAAAGCCTCCATGTTAAAGAACTAGGAATTCTAATGCTTCCCATTCTCCTTGATACAGCGAGTAAATGGTACTGCTGTATCAGCAGGAATTTATAATATTTTTGTTAAAATTCTTTTATCCGTAGAATGTCATGCCATTGAAGAAAATAATGCAGAAAAGATAATGAGAACACTGGACCAAATCCTGTAAGTTGTAGGTATGAATCGGTATCTAAATTTGTTAGAAGGAAATAAAGGAAAATATTGGAATCAGTATATGGCAAGAAGCTATTTGAATCCCAAAGACGAGTGAGTATTCTAATTAAAATTACTTTCAATTCTATTTACAGATAGACGTATCATACAACTGTCGATATAACTTACTACTTTGCAACTGATCTGTTGTCCTCAATATCCAACAAGTAGGAAATGCGTCGAAGTTTCTTCTGGGCCATCGAGTTTTCTGCACAGCGTATAATGCTGTATAAAACTTTCAGCTACGACCAGCCAAAGCTCGATTGCTCCCCAGATGCAGTCAAGTGAAGGTGAGTCACACGCCTCCTGAAAGCGCTGCCAGGCGCACGATCTATGGCTAACCTTAACCTTAAATGAAATAAAAACTACTGAGGCTAGAGGGTTGCAATTTGGTATATTTGATGATTGGAGGGTGGATGATCAACATACCAATTTGCATTCCTCTAGCCTCAGTAGCTTTTAAGAGCTGAGGGCAGACAGAAAAAGTGCTGACGGACAGACAAAGCCGTCACGATAGTTTTCTTTTACAGAAAACTAAAAGCCGGAATATTATTTATGGCCATTGTTGAATTGATGTGTCCTCCCCCTCCCCCCCTTTTTTTTTGCTGTGTCTGCCAGTCCAAATTCCTACATTTTTCAAAATGTGTAAGCTAAATCGATACTTACTCAAGTTCACATGTGACTTAAAGGGCGCGTAATTGTGGCCTCTCTCCTCTTTTAAAAAGTAGCGAGTCATGGTATATAGCAAGTTTTAGAAATGAGTTTTCCTTCACTACTAGCTAGTAGATGCATCAGAAAATTAAGAACTGAACTTTTCAGAAGCAGAATCTTAACAAGTGGTGAAGCACACGGAATCTGAAAAATAGAAAACTAGTGGAATTCTTTGTTGACGATGTCTTTGCTGGAAATGTTAAACTTAGTAGTGAAATGTCATTGCCATTAATTGAAGTTTTTATTTTTGCATTACATAGTTCAAGGAGATTGTGTAATTGTCAAAACAAATGAAATATCTGTTTTGATTTAGACCGTGGGTGAGGTGCAAGTAAGATGTGGAGGTCTACAGCTTACTAATTTATTTACAAAACTTTCACACAGGTCAATAGCTCGTGTGAGCAGCAAAGTAGTCCCGACTTCTTGACAGATCGAAGAAGGGATTAATTTCAAGCATCTGTTTCTTCACAGACATAAATTTGCATATGGATGGATACAAGACTTCTGATTGACAATTATACTTACATTACTGGAAAGCTGGCATAACAATATACAGAATGATAATAACACACGAAAGGTGACGATAACGGTGATTGAGATATTTGCATAAAAGACGCGCGAGAGAATTTGTCTCTCTCGGCCGCTTGGTTGTTCCAGGATTAATAGAGTACAGGGTTAGACCGTCCCGGTGTTTCTGCGCATGTTTGTGACGTCACTGGTATGCACCGTAGAAGAAAACCAGGAAAACAAAGAAATGAAGGGTCACTATGGTAATTGTTTGCCCACATGCATTCTCTCTCTCTCTCTCTCTCTCTCTCTCTCTCTCTCTCTCTCTCTCTTTCACAACCTTAGGAGAGGGAGGTCCCCGTCAATCTCCAGGTATTGCTGAATTAAAGGATTGATATAATCCTGAATTAAAGGACCTTATGATTGAACAATTGGATGTGTCTTTGTTTCTTTTATGATTCCTTACATACATTACTGGAAAGCTGGCATAACAATATACAGAATGATAAGTCTTAATACACGAAAACGGTGAAATTCTGTTTAAATTTTATAACGGTGACTCGAGATATTTGAAGATTAAAGACGCCTTCACTCTGGCGAGAAATACTGAATTTGTCTCTCTGCAGGACGACGTCATGCGCGAGATTGTCCTTATTTTGTTCCTTCAGCGTTGCTCATCGCGGGAGAAAGCAGAATTTGAACGTAGGCCTGCCTGGTGGGCGCTAAAGGCTCAAGCATTATATGGAAAATAAATTTTGTTAAATGACATTTTTTTTCTCCATTCACATTTGTTGAACTAATTACGTAATGGTTTTTACATCATTTGTGATTACATCTTATTCTTTAGCTGATTTAGCGCGGATTAATTTATTTCTGGGTTTCTAAAATCCCCAGCTATAATCATCAAAAGTCTTTGAGCCAAACGCAAACATAATCAAACGCAAACATTTGCTTTGCAATGGAATTCAGGATATCAATTTTTGAACGCCTGAAATTTTATTTGAAGTGTGCAATTCTTAACTGTGCAGAAACGAAAAATGAACATATGGCTACAAAACAGTGTCATTATTTTCTCTATCTACGACAGCCAGGGAGAGTTGAGAAAGCCTTACTTGATTTCTCATTCATTTATTCAGAGAACTTCTGATAAACTTCTGACTATTCCAACTTCAAAATTCGAAAAGGCTCAGGTTCCCGTACCCAAGAAATAACTAGGTTCTCACTGCAATCTGCGTATGGCAGAGTCTTACTCCTTAAGGAAAGTTACACAAAGTGACCTGAAGTTTTTATTTCGACTGAATATTACTAGAAGATAATTCATTATTGAGTTTTAGAAAAGCGATTGAATTATACTCGGGAAAACTAATATTTCGGTCTGCTGGGAGTTGACGAATTGCATATTATGAAGACTCTCATGCAAATTTGCGTTGGTGTGTCTCACAAGCTCATAATGAAAATATGAAGTATATACACCCTTTAAACCCGATTTTATTGTTGATGGCGAACATTCATAAACAAGCAAAGCAGACCCTGGTAAGTTTCTTATGTTACAAAAACGGTGTAGTTACTTCAGTGTTGCCTAAAATAAATACAAAACAGATAATGCAGAGCCGGTTCCATTGATTCATCTGTCATCAAATACACGTTGCCTTCATTAATAACTAAGACTCTTTGCATTTTAAATATTTTCAAGCAAAAACTACGGATTTAATTCAATTAGGTTTTAAACGTGGTTGCAAGCTTCAATACACGCCGTGATAAAATTGTTTATGAATCATTAATCCGAATGGTCTTAAGATACTAAAGAATGCAAGAAAAAGTTTACGTGTCTTTTATAATCTTTCTCAAAGCGGATTATGACGTTCCTGATCGTCCATTATATTTAATAACAATTTGTAAGGGAAGCTGATTTGATATAATTAGGTCATGGGACCAAAAGAACCACTTAATGTGCTTAGCAAAGTTTCAAACTCAAAGGAGGTGAAAATACAAGTACGAAAATGAAAATGGATGCTCACACGCATGCGCACTCACACTTACGATTAGTGTTACATTAAAGATTCCTCATTTATATTTGAGAGAGAGAGAGAGAGAGAGAGAGAGAGAGAGAGAGAGAGAGAGAGAGAGATGTTTTTTTTGCTATAATGAAAACCTTGGGTTGGTAAAACGAAAGTGTGCTTATATATGTGTGAAAATGCGTATATATGCGTTAGAACATTCATGTTAAGAAGCTGAGACCAATGTAAGTGAACTGCCGATAGGCCATTAATAACTATTCTGCTTCATCCCATAACAGTGCACTAGATTATGATTGTCATTATGTTTCATGGGAAATAAAGAAGACGCTGTATTAAATAATCATTATTTTGTCTTTATTGTCATATCTCTCTTGTCCTTTTTCATATATATATATATATATATATATATATATATATATATATATATATATATATATATATATATATATATATATATGTGTGTGTGTGTGTGTGTGTGTGTGTGTGTGTGTGTGCATGTATGTTTGTGTGTATAAATTGAATTGTACTAGCACGATCTCGTTGGCGTGCGCTACGAGAGCTGGAACCCGGGGCTGCTGTCTCCCCTACCCTCCCGATCCCTTACCTACCCCACTTCCACCCGGGGCGGACAAACAGGTTTGCAGGAGGAGGGTGGATGTATCCCCAACCCTCCCGTTCCCATACCTACCCTGCCCCCACCCGTGACGGACAAACCGGTTTGCGGGGATGGTACAGATAGACTAAATGAATAATGTCGAGGGGATAAAATATAACTATTTTCCTTTCATATTTGAAAATTACTTTGTTGGCCATCATTTAGGCGATAAAGTTTTCCATTTAGGAAAACCTCTGTATATTTATCCATCTGTCTTCTTCTTCGCCTCTCTTTTCCGAACACCGATCAAGAACTTGTAAGGAAACATTGGGTTGTATGAAAGGCAAGATGGCCGGTTGGGAGTGATTCTCAAATGCTCTCGTGAAATGGGATTTTTGATCGAATCTGCCTTCAGAGGTAAGAGCTACTAAGGGATTCAGAGCCGATGAAACACTTTTTCGGCAACACCTTTTTACCAAGGCATCGGATAAAGGTGAAAGTAGGCAAGTGTATATTTTATTACCCTACTAATTTTTGCAAGTATTATTTAGTATAAGTTCAATAGTTCTGGTACCTATCAGAGTAAAAGTGTTTCTTATGCCAGAGCCATTATCCTGTTAGTGGACCTTACTACTGCCTACCTGGTGGATGGGCGGAGCCTCATGACGTCACATTATGTTTACGTCACGAATTGTTGTAGGATCCTTGTCTGTGATTTTCTCGGTTCCGGCACCGGCGACTTCATTTTACTCTATAAATATCAAAACTATCAAACTTAGGTACTAAATAATACTTTGCCCGATGCTTTGATAAACAGATGTTGCCGAAAAACCGTTTCATCGGCATTGAATCCCTTAATAGTAACATCTATTCAGTCAGTAATAACGATGAATTTTATTTGCAGTATTTCATTCAACGCTCATTTGTCGTAGCACTGGCTGCATGCTTTACTGTTCATACTTGCGAAAAAAAAGCTGTTTTTTTTTTTTTCGTCTACATGGAATGTGGGCGAGGGGACTCGACGAATATAAGCACTGACCAGTGCACGATTTACAGCGATAATTCCTCTCATGTTGATCTTTCACTGCATCTCTAGATGAATGAGAGAAAAATCTTGGCTACAAGTATTTTCATATTGTAACTTGAAAGGTCAAGTAAGGTTTTTGGTTTCGTTCAGCTAGACGTAAAAGAGGAAAGGTGAGTAGGTGAATTTTCACAGTTTAACGAATGCCTAGAATTGGAGTAACATAAAGGAACATTGTATATTAACAAAAAGTGTATCAAAGTCACTATAGACAAACTTATTAATGCCAAAATGTACAGACGAAAATGCGCTAATATCGACAGATGTTCAGTCAGAAAGAACTTGAGCAAAAAAAAGTCACGAGGGATTGTAGATGTCGAGTTGTGTCTGGAGATAGTTCCAAGGCCTTTTACATGGAGCGTTAAACATATTAAAAGACAATCTGTTGTAGGCCTTAACAGACGAAGGTGCGATAGAAAATGTCGCAGCCTGATGAACGGCCAGACTAATAGAATGGCAACACGAGAATAACAAAACGGTGTCGTGGAAGACATCATGCCTCCCAGAGGGAACATAAAATTCGAAACTTATCTCACCGATCTCCTCGATATTTCCTAAGCCATATAGATGGCTTTAAGAAGTCCTCTCTGAATCTGTGTTCTGAATACTTACTCGGATTCTACCACTCCAACTCGCCCCGGGGAGAGAGAGCTCCCAATGAGATGCCATGTATCACCGAAAAAGCTGAATCGGCTGGTTTACGATAATACTTCTGTAATGAAGGCCATGTATCAAGGTGCCGATGTCCTCCTATAGGCATAGGTATAGGGAACATAAAATTCAACATAGGCAACGGCCAGGAATGAGAGATTATTTTTAAATTATAGAAAGAATCCTCTAGGGTGCAATGGATATCAGATTCTAATGCAATAAACTATCGAGAAGGTAGACCTTGTACTTACAAATCTTTCACTTGAAAGTGAAGGCTGTAAGATGTGACACACTGTAAAAACCTGAGACCTCCGCAGGCAAGTAAGAGTAATTATGAAATTTTTTCAGGAAAGACGAGGACACTAGAAAGTATTAAATCAAAAGTAAGGTTAGGTGAAAAGAGAATAAAAGGATTGAATTAGACATGGCGATGAAGAGGTGCGGAGTATCATTAGATTAGTAAATGCAACATTTTTTATTACAAAGCACCGAACTGGCTGCAAAATACCAGATGTATTGCTTTTTCCTTTCACAGGGAACTCAACATAAATAAATAAATACACACACATTTACATATACACATATATACATATATATATATATATATATATATATATATATATATATATATATATATATATATATATATGTGTGTGTATATATGTACATATATATACTGTACATACATATACATATATATATATATATATACATACATACATACATACATACATACATACATACATATATATATATATATATATATATATATATTGAGAGGAAAGACTGTAGTGATGTGTTAAAGAACTGTCAGTTGAACAATAATGGCTGTCAAAGAAATTGCTTTTATTGGGACAAATCAGAACAATTTGCGTGGGGTCATGCTGCAAATACTAATTGTAACTTGTATTTGTAAGAGAAAAAAGAACAAGAAGCATTTGGGTAACTATCCTCATCGTCCAAATGAGGTTTTCAGCTTCTGATAACCATTTCTAATTTCTTATGAAGTGCCAAAAAATAAAACAAATTATTCAGTATGAGCGTCAAGAAAGAACACTTAATTGCAACAAAAATTACTAGTTAGTCTGGTAAATAGACGTTTGTTAATTTCCCTTTGAGAAATTAAAGGTTAATTGTCAGAAATATTCAATAGATATATATGCAAGGCAAAGCATTATCAACTGAATCAGTGATTAACATAAAAACAGATTTATAAATGGAAACCTCAACATGTCCCAGTCAACCAATTTACTCTTGTGGAGAAAGACCCTTTAAAACTTACGAACGAGAAAACAGTATTTGCATAACGTTATGATTCCTTACGATATCTCCCCGTTGTTAATCTCCACATTTTCACTCACTATAGCTATTAAAAGACGACCCAACGCGATGAGGGCAAGATATTTGACAGAAGTGGTGCATAATTAAGATAATGACAGTTATAAGCCAGACACTTTATATATAAAGGAAACGCTGATGCGATTGCTGTATAATTTTTTACGGATAACATAATGCCTCTATCAATTTCTATTATTGGAGGTCGAATATCTCTTACTCTTCTTAGTTCTGGAAAAAATCTCTATGAAAATTAAATGTGTCAGCAGAGTTTAGGTGTATTATAATATTAAACAGGTTTAACAAAGGTCAATTCAGTGAACTTATAATAAGTAATGTTTTTTTAGATGAAACCATCTCTTAAAAATAATACACACACACACACACACATACATATATATATATATATATATATATATATATATATATATATATATATATGTATATATGTATGTATTGTAATGGTATATTGCAATGGATGGAACCTCTTTCCAAGCCACCTCACCCGTTTTTACATCCTTTACATAACTGAGAAAGGACTAGAATTCATTTCAATTGTTTTAATTACTAGAACTGTTGGTTTCCACTCGCCCTTTCGTAAACTCTCTCCTTCGTTCCCCAAAATGGTTAAGCCAAACCCTTCTCTCTGTTCAAATGACTGCCTAAGGCCTTGTTTCCAGGTGACCTTCGTACCTTCTAGGCGTCAAGCAGCGGGCGAAGGAGGAGCCAAAAAGGAGAAAGTTGGTGCCACCGCCATGGTAACCCCTCCACGAGGTTAACTGGATGCCATTTGGTCTATATATAAAATTTGATGAAGATTGACCTTTGGTCCCACCTACCTTGATGTGAAGGGGTAATCTTTGAGGTTATTAATGGATGATGCAACGGCATTTGAGAGAGAAGAACGCTGAATGCCACCGAGGACAGATGTCCTTGCCCTTGCCTGACCCTCGAACCTTCCATGAGTTCGACCCCGAGATTCAAATCAGTATACTTTTGTTGTGGCATTTCTCTTTAATTCCCTCCTCCATCACCAGCACCCTATCGAACGAGGACACCGTCATCTTGACGAAGGTAATGTACCAGAATAAGACTTTCTTAGTCAGTCACGATTCCTTTTATTTCTCTGTCTGATTTTAATTTATTTTCCATTGTGCGATCACCTTCAGTAATTTGTGTTGGGGCATTCAGTGAATGTAATTATGCATTTAATGTTGAGCTGAGTTATTTGGCACCATCTGTGCATTCCCTCAGTTCCCTTTGAGCGTCTTATTATTCTTGCAAGTAGCCGTCTTGCATGTACTGCAGATAGGCCTTGACTGTGGAATCACTCAGCTCTATCCCATGTGCAGCACCCCCTTCTAACCCCTCCCCCCCTGTGATGTTTCCTGTTATGAAGACATCTTTGGCGTAGAATATTTATCCTGTGTAGGATTCATTCACTTAGCAAGATCTTATTATTACCTGCCCAGTAATTCGTCATTCTTCTGAACTGTGTTTGTTATGCAAATATAATTAATTAAGAGAACCCTTGAGTTTACATAATTTTCCCTCATTCCCCTTCTGATTTTCCCTTGCTTTGTCTATGAAGTTGACCTAATATTGATTCAGATATGTAATAAATACAGTAGATTTCTTGATAATGTAAGGAACTCCCTGCATTCATTCGTTGCTGCCCAGAATCAAGTATCCTTTGGACATTCATGACAACTGGGACTTGAACCTCGGGGTTGAACACTTGGAAAGTTCGAGGGTCAGGCAAGGCTAAGGACATTTGTTCTTGGTGGCTTTCTGCGCTCATCTCTCTTGATTGCCATTGCATTGTCTATTAATAACCTCGGAGATTACCCCTTCGCATCCAGGTAGGTGGCACCAAAGGTCAATCTCCGTCACGTTTTCTTTATAGAACACATGGCACCCAGTTAACCTCGTGGAGGGGTTACCATAGCTGCGGCGCCAACTTTCTCTTTTTTGGCCCCTCCTTTGCCCGCTGCTTGATGCCAAGAAAGTACAAAGGTCACCTGGAAGCAAGGCCTTAGACAGTCATTTGAACAGAGAGAAGGGTTAGGCTTAACCATTTTGGGGAATGAAGGAGAGAGTTTATGAAGGGGCGAGTGGAAACCCACAGTTGTAGTAAATAAAACAATTTAAATGAATTTTAGTCCTTTCTCAGTTATATATATATATGCAAAACGGATGAGGTATTGGAAACATATTCCAACCATTGATATATATATATATATATATATATATATATATATATATATATATATATATATATATATATATATATATATATATATATATATATATATATATATATATATATATATATATATATATATATATATATATATATATATATATATATATATATATATATATATATATATATATATATATATATATATATATATATATATATATATATATATATATATATATATATATATATATATATATATATATATATATATATATATATATATATCCTTAGCTGCGTAAAATTTACTTTGCAGTTTAAAGTTCTCAAACAAAATAAAATAAAAGAATGAAATATGATCTACAGTAAACAAATATAACTTCTTGTTTATTCTGCTGACGTCAGTATAAGAAAAAGCACAACAATCTTACAAAAGAGAAAGAAACAGTCTCATGAAAGACTTGACAAGTATACTTTTCTTGAGGACCTTTTAAGCTGATACTAATTTAAGATATAATAATTCAATGGATACCCCAAAGAAACTCCCAGCACCTTTATCCTGAATACCTACACAATTTCTTTACACCTTTTTATGGGCAAAATTATTCGTAGTAAGATGCTATGTATCACTGGCAAAGGAGAACAGACTGGTTTATATGAGTCGCTTATAATGGAAACCATGCATCAAGAGGCTGAAGTCCGTTGGAATTAAAGGAGAATCCGGGAGTTCCAGAAAGACGCTGGAACACGATGACAATTCTTCAGAATATATTGTCGCATTTATATAATGGACAGACTATCATTTCAAATTAAGATAAGATAGCAGAATAAGATTAAATATTTTATTTAGACATTGAACGCACCAATCACAGATTTTTTTTAAAGAAGAAAGCGAAGAAAAAGAGGAAACAATGAACGAAGGTTTTCTTAATCGAATCAAGACTAAACTCCAGAAGGAGAAACATCACTTTTCTGGATTTTAAGTACCGACTGCTAACTTCCATAACCTATCTCGCTGTACGTTTTGGAAACCATGGAATATCGTGCGCATAATAGTAACTCATAACATAATTTCAGAATAAATTTATGATCGATTTAATAACTCATGTCATAAGAACCATGGCTTTCGATGCTGGAAATACACAATTTCTTACACAAATTTCTTAAATAGAAAAACAAGATAAGATTTAAATTCTTGCAATGATAAAAAGGTCATATATTGCACGATGTTCTCTAAGACTGCCAGTTTAAAGTTCTGCTTTAAATGGAAACAATTAACTCTCAGAGAACTTGGACAATTCCTCATCATGGCTCCTAGAGAGAAAATGTATTCTTATTTCCTCATGAATATGAATCTGATAAACAAGTACCTCGTATTTAAGGGAACACAACAATAATTTCAAAATGGCTACGACTGACCTGGCATTAAACAGGCACTCGTTACATGTGTGCATCCTATCACTTAAGGCGTTCCCTGATGTCTCGTTGTGCTACTGTGCACCTATAGCAGAGCTGATTTACTCATTTTAAGATATAATGATTTTTTATGAACAATACTCACTTACAGGATAACTAAGCCTCCTTCATATTTTTGTTTAATGGCACAGTCTGGAGCAGACTCCAAAACGTTGGGATTTTAGTACTCATTTTGCTGGGAAATTTCATCAATTCTTTTTCAAGCGCAAGGTAATCCTGGATTGGGAAACAACATTATAGCCTTGTGGTATCAACATTAATGTTACGCTTGTTGAGAAGATGAGCCTCATCCACAGATTATTGAAACAGTGAAAGTTAGTTAAAATGTTGCTTGGATGGTGGATTGTAATTCTGCCAAAGGAATTACATTTGGAAACATTATCAGATATATAAAACAACTTACAGTAAAAAAAAAAAAAAGATATGTAACACAAACTAAAAGGACAAGAAAATATCCACCCCCGTTTCAGTTTTGAATAAAAAAAAAAGGCTTTAGAAAACTATTTAGGTTTTTCTTAATGGCTGCCAGGTTTTAGCATAAAAGTGGTTGAATTGTGTCCCTGTACCCCTAATTAAAGATTTATTGGTATTCCTCTTATGAAGAAAAATGTTGGATTTTATAAGCGTCAATAAAAATATACTAACGCATTGGTTTTGCTCCTCCCATGGCAAGTTTTATACTTTGAACTATTAAAAAATATGCATTTTTAACACAACTGTGAGGACCTTTTATCAAGAATTTCATCTTTTCGCCAGATTTGTAAAAAAAAAAAAAAAAAAATGACAGTTTTTTCCTGTTAAATTCGTCAATTTTCTTTTTTTTTTTTTATTGCGGTTGCAGTCATTTGATTTGCGTTCCGTTATTTACTCACAATTGACAAATTCGGTCAAGTTCGTCACGTATGTCTCTCTATGATGTGCAGTGTGAACGCCCCAAACCAATTGCTTTCGAGTTTGCGCCTGGCCATTTTTAATTGCTTTTATAAAATTTCTGGTACAAAATTACCAATTACTTTCCCCCAGATGTATTTGCACACCCAGAGTTTTTTTTCAATAAACACCCTCTTCCCTGGTCTTAATAACTGTTCAACAATTTGTATAACCTTTGCAATTAAAATCTTCCCATATGCCTTCCCGATGTTTTATAACATCATACGTTTAAACATTCATCATAGCTTTCCTTGGGTATCAGGTTAAATTGTGTGAGAGATTACTATCAGTCTCCACTCATGTAAAACAGCTACGAATTTCCTCCACAGAGAGGCCTTACTGAAAAAGAGGGGAGATACCCTCAAATTAGTTAGCTGGAGTCACAAGAAGCTCGAGATGGCAAGTAATAAAATCTGATCAATGATCGTAGTTACAAGAAATATTTGTATATTTATAGCTCTATAAAAATATGGGATGAAATTTAGTCGTTTTCATCCTTAAGCTCATTTGTCTTTTATCGAAGATGAAAAGTGACAGCCTCATTGGACAGACATTTCCTATGAACATTTCTTTTCTGTTTATCGAGAGTCGGTTCGTAATGCCAGTTACAGTATATTACGGGTTCAGGTGCTCTGCATAATCTAATATTCAATACCATTATTATTATCAGCATGGAGGTTATAGATTCTAAAGGAACAAGCTTAGAAATCACAAGCTTTCACACCAAACTTTACCCAAAAAGAATTTAAGTGACGTATTGTAAAATAAAGAAACGGAAGATATAGATTCTTACTTATGCTTATTAACAATGAACAGACCTGAATCTGCATATTTAGTAAAATGGTAATAAATGGGAAGATACATTTAAATGATAACAAATAGAAGAAATATATACACATAAATCGATAAATTATACGTAAAAAGATAAGCTATTATAGAACTCAGGTTATGAGAACAGTATTTATGCGTTCACCGAAATGTGTAAGGTAATTTGATAGGCGCTGATGCTGGAGACGACCGACAAGTCATAAATACACAAATACTCCAATCAGTTAAACAAATCATCATTAGAATGGAATGTTGTATGCCCGAACGATCCATAATTTAAATGACAATCAAAGCAATAGCAGAGAAAAAAACTGTAATAATTTTTATAGCAGTTTTTATCAAAAAGGCAAAGCGTTAAATATGGTAATAAAGTCATTAAAATGTATGAGTTCCATAAAAAGGAGGTAGAGCTTATAAGAGGAAAAATCTAAAATGGGAAATGATTAAAGGCCTAGAATATTGATGGGCAAAGCTGGATTTTTAGGGCACACGAGCTTGGGTTGGACGGTAGACTGAAGTGCATAGCGGGATAATATAAACAGGGCTTTATAAGAGAAAAATATGTTGAATATGTTGTTGAATATAGAATGCAGAACACAGTGAGAGGTGACGATTCAGACAACTGCAGGAAACGTTCTTGTGTGACGCAGCCGTAGGGCAGAGTTCCTCGAGAGTTAAGTAGCCTACATCCAAAGTAAGATGATTTATAACATTAGACGATAGGGATGCCAATCATTTTATGTTAAGGTATAGCATGGATCAAGGATTACAGGTGTGCAAACAAAATAACATAATGTAGATGAAAGGTGTACGGAAAATTGTTGATTCAAGAGGCAACGTGGACGAAAGAACACTTGATAAACGAAGAATCACGTTAGCGTAGGAAAGGAATATTGTGACCGGATGAAAAACTTTTGATATAACTGAAAAAAGATAGTGTGGAGGGTATTAACAACAGTTTCTTTCGAGAAAGAAACGTTTTACGATGAAGAAAAAAGCTTCTTTAAGAATATAAAAAGATAACAATGGATAGTTTGGTGTAGAAAGTAAGGAGTCAAGAACATCTTTTTTTATCCGCGTTATTGTTTGATATAAAGAATGATGGATGTGAAAGAAGTTACAGAAAGAACCAAGAGGCAAAAATCGAAAGTAAATGACAGCAAAACTACGGCTTTCAGAGTAAGTGGGACCGAGAAGGATGATGTGATGAATTGATTTTGAATAGTTATGTAACCACTTTTTTCCTCATAGTAAGTTCCTTTTTATTTTTATAATCTTATAGGATTATGTTATTTGTACTTGATATTTTATTTTATTTTTCTTGTTAATAAATTTTTTTTTTCTGTATAGGCCATGTACTTGCAAGAACAGAGATTACTGTTTACTTTGTATATTTTGTATTATGTCACGTTGTGGACAAATTTGTACTAATTATTGTATACTTTTGTTAATAAAATAACTAACTAACTTACTAACTATCTACGGATGGAAAAGGAAGGGAAGTTGTTGATGCATATCAGTGTTTGGGTGTAACGTCGTAGACGATGATGAAATAAGTAAGAGAGGTCATTAGCGCAGCGAATGAAGTGGAACAAAAGAAGGCTATCAAGTTTCAATTGGTGGAGTATATGAAGTGATTACTGAACTAACAATAATGCATAGAAGTTAAGTGGGATCTTTTGCAGTCGAGTAAAAAAAAAGGCACGAGCTGTTGCCTTCTTGTATGCTTAATATTTGTGGTGTACTGAAGCTAATGAGAGTATTTGAATAATGGTAAAACGATGAGAGGGTGCCTGTAGGGTTTAGATTTAGTTTGGGAAACTAGAAGAAAAAATCTGCGGGTATATAGTGTGTCGAGCGTTAGAGCTATGCGAACTCAACATTCACAAAGCAAGTCATAACATGCGAGGCCCGAGTAAATGATGCAATGTAAAATGAAGAGGACTGACGTTCTGCTGATGTTCCTTGTGTGAGAACGTATGGAGCAGTTGGAAGGCAGAAATGTTTTATCTCAGGAGCTTATCCATCATGGAGCAATAATTTTTTTGTGAGCAGCTCAAGAGAATGTGACACCAATTTGAAATCTCAGGTGAAGGAATCTTAAATTCCGTTAAGTATTTATTTCATGTAATATGAAATATATACTTATAATATGGATTGGTGTCTTTTTAACCACTGTCACTGTGCTGATTTTTCCTGTCAAGTTAAATATAAATTTTCTTTAATATTGAAAAGAACGAAATATGTAATGCGTTTCGTTTTGTCTTGGTGCTGAACTCGTGTTCTGAGTCAAATCTAACTGAAAAATAAACGAAATCATTACATAAATTTTTACCCCAGACTGGTAAATATTATTTAGCTTGCTATCTTTGTGAGCACTGTATCTCACCCTGCTATTTTCTTTCATCTGCAGCAACAATAATATTGCATTAACAATTCTCTAAATTTTCCATGGAATGATAGACAAGACACCAAGCCTTTGTTCTTCATATAAACTGCAAAGAGAGAGAGAGAGAGAGAGAGAGAGAGACTCCTCTGTTAAAGGTGGATGTAGGAAGAGTCTGCCAAAGCAAGTACCGCTGGAAAAATATATGAATGTAAAACGCAAGCAGAATGACAGAGTGACAGATGGAGCAGGTTTTTCAATATACCTACGGAAGCTAAACCTGTCAACGTAAAACAAAATCTCAGAGAGAAAGAGAGAGAGAAACGTTAAAGCACTCTTCAAACATTAAGTTTTCCCTTCACAAATTTTGAGACGTCAAATGCGCCTTCAAGGAACATTGTACCGCAGTGCAGACTCCAATTGTACAACAATAGTATTTGACAACGAAAATACAAATTCTATAAGCAGACCAATATATGCAACAAAACTGACATACATGGTTATACACTGACTATAGCTCATAAAACAGTCAGCGTATAATCAAGTGTGTTAATTTTGTCACATGCATTGGTCTGCTTGCGGAGTTAACTTACTCCATGCAGCGATCTACTCGCAGGAATGATATTTTTTTATGCAGAGTTTTACTTCATAATAAAGCATTAGTTAGATAAGCCATTTTCTGTAATCCATGTACTGTAGTATTAACATAGTCCCTTGAAAAATTTATTTTGGATTACTTCATGCAGTCATTTATATGCAGTCCTTTAATTCTACTCCAGTCGTAGATCGATTATGGTATATATAATGTTAGTGAGATCAAGAGAAAAGTCTAACATTATGTGAATGGAAAAGTTGGGAAAGTATCGAGGATATTGTAGTGAGAAAAATGGGTGACATCAAAGAGTTTTATACTTTTTTAATATGCTTCGATGATGGGCAGGAAAAGAAAGTTGCAAACCTGAAAATAATATCTTATGTATATACTTATCACACCAAAGGTTTCACCTCAGTGGAGTCAGGATTACATCGTCAAGGCTCTCCCGTTTTGATGCTATACATTTTGACAGAGCAATGAACTCTCATGTCTGATGCATTATATGTCTTTTCCTCTTTCCTATTTTTCTCTCCGCTAACTAGTTAGTTACACGATTCCTTGCTTAGTGCAGTAGAAAGTCGGTTCATCCAAAATATTTATCGACTCACTGTAGATTTGTTTGAAATTGCAGATATAGGCCGTTTCTAAAACTGCTGGACGCCCATGAAAAAACAAGGCCTCTATTACGTCTACTTTTTTTTTTGAATGGTTGTATCGAATGGCACTCAGTGTAAAAACCTCCATTCATCATCATGACATCATATATATATATATATATATATATATATATATATATATATATATATATATATATATATATATATATATATATATATATATATATATATATATATATATATATATATATATATATATATATATATATTATATATATATATGTATATATATAATTATATGTATACATAAATAAATAAATATAATATATATATATATATATATATATATATATATATATATATATATACATATATACATACCCTATTAACAAGGTCAGATAAAGTCATAACTTCCTTCTACATCTACTTTAAGAACAATGTCATATCATCTTATATCCCTGAGATTCTCCGGTAGCAACGGCCAGTACTGGGTCAGCACATTTTCTCTCTCTCTCTCTCTCTCTCTCGCCATCCCAGTCACTATCTGAACTAAGGCTAAGGAAGAACAGCAAACATATGACTACCAAAAAAATATAATTTATTCAGAAATCTAACATGGCAAGTGGTTTGAAATGAAATAAAAATGAAATGGGAATATCAACGTTCCAGAATTGGTTCCCTCAAAACAACCAAGTAAGGTGTCATGGTACTATTAACTTCCACCAAGTAAGTCTCAACATATAAGTTGAAATAAGTCAGCATGACCGAAGTCATGTTCAGTCACATTCCCCTCCATTTATATTGGCTTATATTCACGATGCATCTGAAGAACAAAGGGGAAACACAACTTTTAAAAATAGGCACAGAGAAAAATAAATGTGGGATGTTTTCCCACGTTACCAACCCCAGAGGAAACTCACATAATTAAACATGGTAAAATCATCAATAAAAATTAAAGAGACATAGCATATAAAAGTACATCAGCAAAATAAATCAGGTTTTCTTGGAAATAAAGTTCCAGCTCACTTCATAGGCAGTACTCAAAAGTCCTCCAACCAGGTCCTCAATGTTAGCCTATTTTTAAAATGGAATATTCACACTTCACATGGCACGCCCATCACAGCGCACGAACAAATGCACTCGTCAGGTCTTACCGATTCCGGTGGCATAACTAGCACATTGCCCAGGGTATGATGCCCCCTTGTTTCTGTGGGAAGCCACACTGACGTTAGGCCTTCGTCAGCATTGACTCGCTGAATACCTAGGCTTCTGTTTCCATTTACCTTTGCCCAGAATGTCTTCAAGCAAACTGTAACCCCAGAAAAACCTACAATATAATGTATCAATATCCTTCAGCATTTCACTGCTCGTCCACCAGTTTTGCCACCCACAGCACAAGAGAAGCAACGAGTTCTATTCCTCCGACTCATGCACCAGCCGAAGAGCAACACCTGGGGCTGGCTTCTCTTGGGTGGAATGGCTCTTTGCACATAGTTTCTTTGTGCATTTGACCCCCAACACTACACACAGCAAGGCGACCAAGACCGCCACCAATTCGAAAATCAATGAGAATGTAGTGCTGTGGAACAAAGAAGTTATGTTCAGGCAGTGGGGAAGTGGTGGAATTGTAGTTATGTCTCCCCCCTAGGAGAAGGCACGGGGATAGCACTGTATTCCCCATGAAGGTGATGCATGAAGATAGGAGTACTTGAGCTGTACTCCATCCTGCTGGGTACTTGGAATTTCGGCGTGACAGTCCGACAGGCAGCATCGAAGAGGCGAGATCCTTTCAGCCAGAAGGTGTATCTGATGTATTATGACATCGGGTGGATATTTGGCAGCTTGCACAAAAAACTGTTGTGAGAGTCTTCGCAGAGGCCGCTCGCTATTCAGCCGGGAATGTTGTAAAGTCACAGTCTGAAGGTGTCTGATTATGAACAAGTGACAGTTCACATCATAACAAGTTGACGTTCCTAAGAGCAAAAATCCTGCTGTCACAGATGTATCTATCGTGAACTAAAGTACACCCTGACCTATAATTAATAGCAGAGGACTGATACTGGTCATCTAAAATATACATAGTCTCTACTCCATCCCATGTCACCATTGAACCATCAAAACTACTAGGAACAGGCTGGCTAATAAAACTGTGAAACGATTTCATATCACTAACAGGAACCTCCACAGGTAACCCTCTATCAGACAAGCATACTTTCAAAATTGCATTCCCCCCAGTAAAAATTAATTGTGAACCATAAATATATTCTGTATTTTACAAGTAAATTCTAGAGCCCCCAGTGATAAAATATCCCCAAAAATACGCTCCTGCTTGAACTCGAGTTTCAATCACCGTTAATAAAGACTCCGCTTCTTTCTCAACATCAAGTAAGGTAGTTTCACAAGGAGAAAAAACAATCGTAACATCTAAGTCTCCCCCATCCTATGTGACCAATAACCCATTCAAAGATGTCCTCAATGTCTCAAAACTCTCCCATAATTTCTCATTACTATCTCATAAAGTCATCAAAGTTTTACCCTGGCTAGCTCAATTTGCCGATACCCGTGAAATTCTCACCAAATTAGCAATTGGCATACTAGCAATCGATCCTATAATTATAAAGGCTCCAATTACCAATGGCGCAGCCCTCTTAGTCCTTCTAGAAGAGACCTGAGAAGTCGAAGAACCTAAATTTGGACGCCATGTTAAAGTCTTCTTAATCCTATCCTGAACCCCAACAGCTGTAGCATTAATGTAACGGGTCAGACAGATTCCGTCCGATATTCATTTCACCCAATAAATTCCTAGGCAACTGAACTTTATTCCAGGATGCTTCAAGCTCAATCCTTGCCGAACCTACATCCTCAAACTCTATACTCAAAGATACTGCGTCAGACGACAACCACACATCACAGTCTTCTATAATAACACCCGGGCCTAACTTCACTACAGAATTAGCCCATGCCACAACCCCTAAGTCATGAGCAGACGAAACTTCAACATCCCCAAAAAAAAAAGAAACCTATAAGCTACCAGATCTCGAAACGAGAAACAAGAAAAAAAACCTTATATCTAATTTAACTAAGTATTGCAACACACAAAAACAAAAAACTGAACTCCGGCAATTAAAGATGTGTATAACTCTACGGAACGACGTCCTCCGCAGTTAACAAAAACACTGCAGATCACGCCCCTTTAAAACCCATTAAAAAAACAAAGAGAGAGAAAAAAAAAATTATCAGAAACAACAGTAAATCACAGGAATTAACCCATAAGATTCCCATTAACCTGTCTTTTTAATTTTAGATATATGTGTCAACCAGGATACTCCTGTATTTTCATCCTGAACCACAAATCTATTTCCCTTCTTTACTTCTACAACCCAGAAAGGACACTCAAATTTAGGACCTAGCTTATAGTTCGATTGATTCCTAACATTTATTTTCACAAAAACCCTATCTCTCACAGCAACTTTAACTGTCTGGCTTTGCATTGCTCCTGTTAACCATATCCTGAATTTTCACTTCAAGATTCTTAGCAAGACGCGCATATCTCTCTTTAGCAGTAGAGACTAGCGATTTCACTGTATCATCACCCGGTGGAATAGGTAATAAATCAAATGTGCCACGCACTGAGTAGCCAAATAGAGCTTCATTGGGAGACATTCCAGTAGTGTTACTAACCATAGAAATGATGCTATGCTGCACCTGTGGAATATATCAATCCCAATTTACATCATTGCCCCCTACAGTCTTTCTGAGAGCTTCAATGACCTTCCTATTTGCACGTTCACATAGCCCATTAGCTGCCGGTCTACAGGGAATAATAGTGACTTTCCAAATGCCCATTACATATGCAAGACACTCTAACGTCTTGTTCACAAATTCTCTCCCATTATCTGTAATCAGCAACTGAGGAACCCCACAACGACAAATATATCCATTAAAGAATGCGACTGCCACCTCCTCTGGTGTTTTATGCTTCAAAGAAAAAATCTCTACAAACCTCATTAATTCGTCAACAACCACAACAGGTGCCCATGGCCACAACTAGGTTCACAGAAATTGGTATAACAGGTCCATATGGACCCTAGAAAATGGTCTGCTGGGAATAGGAAATGAACCCAATTTACAAGAAACGACCCCCGATGGCTTACACATACACACACACACACACACACACACACACACACACACACACACACACACATATATATATATATATATATATATATATATATATATATATATATATATAATTTTTTTGAGAAAACTAGTCTATGTATGTGCGCACCCATCAATTCTTTGGAACATATTCTCCTAACCAGTTGCGCATTGGTCCACACGGCCATATGGTCACAAGAATTTTGGTGCAAACATTACAGTTTACATGGGCATCGTAATCCAGACCAAATGTCAATTCCAGGATCATGGAGCTCAAAATTGTGGATTCTTGAATCTGAAAATCTTTGAAATTTGTAGGACCATGGCTGCAAGGTTCATAGTTTGTACAAAAATTGCCTTAAATTCATTTATAAAAAGCCACAAATCGTTGCCATTTAAAAAAAATTCTTTTGAACAGAAATTCCAACTTTCTTGATAACTGAATGGATAACTCACTGTCGTCTCTGTCCAAAACTCAAAAAGTACTAGTACTAATCCTGTGCCGGGCAGATGCTGTTTTCATATATGCCCAAGAGTATTTGTTTGTATTTCCTACTGTTTCTGATGTAAATTAATGAAATAATAGTTAAATGTCACTGAATGTCATTAAATATTGATACAGATAATTTACATTTTGCATGCTAGTAAGGTAACGTACTTTCTTGTGATGGTAACTTTTGGTAATTTTTATGTCTTTTTCATTAAATCATTAATATGTTAACCTATCTTTGATCCTTGCGACGGTATTAAACACACACACACACACACACACACACACACACACACACACATATATATATATATATATATATATATATATATATATATATATATATATATATATATATATATATATATATATATATATATCGTCTCTGGCAAAATCCTATATGTCTGGTTTGCTCAATATTTTCAATTTTCTTCTAAGGGGACCACAATTAGTTCATTAACGAATCAGAAGCAAAACCAAATCAGACGTTTCATATTCCCATGGTATTTTGAGACTTAAGAACTTCTCTTTTTTTATCCCTAAGAACTTCTGTAACTTTGTTGTAATATTCATAAAAAGCAGCCGGTCTTTCTCCTGGTGATACTGGCGAACTATTTTGAAGACCATCAGCTGGATGGATGGCTAGGAAAAAACGTATTAAATATTCAGAACACAGATTCAGTGAGAAGTTCTTTTATTGCTGTTTGGAAGACAGAGTGAAATAAAATCCGATTTTATTTTCTATTAGAGAGGAACAATGATATGCTAAGAAGCCTCCTTTTCTTGAGTGTATGGATTTCTTGGTTCTTTTCACCACTTGTTCGTGTATTGTTCTGTGATATTTTCGACTCATTTCTGTCTGGAAGTGATGAATAAATATATTGTCGTCTATCAGGCCAAAATAATTTACCTCCAATTGTATGCTCTGTAATTTTACGTACATCTTATTTTACTTAATTACCACATTGTTTTGCTAAATGAAGTTTCAGCTGGTAATTACTGCGCCAACTGAAAAGTTCTACACAGGTTATGACCTATTTGCTGCAAGCATGCTGATATGAAATTATCCCAAATAATTTGATTTCTTACAGAGCCGTAATATTTTCCTAATATTTTTCTAATTGTTCTATTTATTGTTATCTTATTATATATCACAGAATTATGAGGTAATAAAAAAAACTGTCCCCAAATTACGCAAAAATTAAAATGCCTAAGTATGAATTACCATTATACAAAATAACTAATCGCAAAAAGGGTTAAAACTGCCGTTGTAAGATACCCGATAAAAATGATATTTAACAACACCATAAAGAAAATTAATTGTATGTTTTATTTCATATGATTACATTAGAATTTGATGTTAGAGTTTTTTCTTTTTTTTATGCGTTTCGTATTGATAGTTCTGTGGATGTTGTAAATGACAAATAATAAAAAGTGTTTAGTTTGTTGTGTATTTCTAAAATCCATTTTTGTGAAATTTCATGAATAATTGTTTTAAAAGTTCAATCAGTTACGTTTTTCAAAATTGGTAAATCCTATTTTTCCATATTTCATCTCTGTTATTATATTTTTTATTTATTTTTGTTCATTGTTTCCTCTTTCAATTATTACTCTAATTTTATTTATTTTTATTCCAATTTTCACAAATTTTTTCTTTTATGTAATGAGTTTTTTCTTTATATATATTATTAATTCCTTTTATTTATTAATTCTGTTATTACTTTCATTTTATTTTTGTTAGATTCTCTTAGTTTCTTTCATTTAAAGTCAAAATTTTAAAACTTTACAGACTTTCAGCCTTAAATTCACAGATGAAATTTAACACAGAAACTTTAATAATCATTATACAACATAAGGAATTAAAAAAAAATATGCACAAAAATCAAGTTTAAGTTACAATGTTCAACAAAGACAATGAAAAGGGTTTTTCTTTAATTGCCAAGCTGTCTTAGTTTGTAGAAGACCTCAAATATTTATATCAGATTATCTGTTTTCTTTTCAAGCTTCTTTCCGCGGGATATTTAAATGGATCTTGATTGCAGTCTTAATGAAATTTATTTTTATTATTTCGCATTACCTACTGGACTGTCCAGAGACGCACTGCACAGGGACGCATGGGGCCTTCCTGATGTCTCACTCCCCTTCCAGGCAAAATGATAGTAAGTTGGACAGCAAAAGCTATTCATTTCTATGAATGAAGGTTAGTTTTTTCTCCCAAGGAAAATGGTAAGTGGAACAGCAAAGGCTGCTCGTTTCTGTGCACGAAGCTCTTTTTTTCTGTGTACATGTGATCGTGTGTGTTCCTATCAACACAGCCCACCTTTCCCTCAAACACAAGTTCACTTCATTTTCCTTCTCAGCCCATCTCGAACTGGGACTCACTGCTATAAACCTTTCTCTCCTCCTGATAGGTTCCATAAGGTTGAAAGGGGGTGCAACCCTGACTGTCCACCTCTTTCATCTTCACTAATTAACTGTCAGAAAAGCACTGTTTCTTGTCTTTTCACAGATCAGCACAGTTACGGGCTGCTCTACGAACAAGAGACCGTGCCATTCACCTCCTTCAGTGTCAGCAAGCAACTTCGAACAGCTGCTGTATAATTTGCCTGCTGAAACGAAGAACTTGCCAAGTTGAGAAGGCGAAATATAAGCTCGAAGGCGTACAAACTACCATTCTTTTTAACGAAGTTTGCCTCAAAGAGGGTCTCCTTCCAAGATATTATTATTATTATTATTATTATTATTATTATTATTATTATTATTATTATTATTATTATTATTATTATTATTATTATTATTATTTTCTACATTCATTCATTATTTTGTTATAGTAGAGTAGTTTTATTTATTTTCTATTTTTCTCTTTTCTGATTTACATATTTATGTACATGAATTTTTGTTTAATTCGTATTGCATTCTTTCATTATTTATCTGCTTTGAATACTTTCACTCGTGTATTTCATTATTTGCTTTTTAATTTTGCTCAGATTTTTCTCACCTAGATTACCAATAAAATAAAGTAAAAAAAAAAAAAATAAGGATATGAACTCTTATGAAGCAAAATAGCCAATCGGAAAAGGGGCAAAAAACATGGAAAATTCGAGATTGATATTACTATTCTCAAAAATGCATCAAACATAATAAAATAGTCGTCTTAAAGTTAACAAAAAATGCTTTTTTTTTTTAATTCATTAAGAAAATTATTTTTGTTTTGTTCATTTAGTTTAGTCTTGGATGACATTTTAAGTTTAATATCAGTATTTTTGGGTTTTTACATGTGTTTCCGGGTGACATTTCAGTGGATATGGAAAATTAACCTTTAAAAACGGCCATAAGTTTAGTGGTTATTTCCAGGAATATTAAAAAACTGGATTTTGTTAATTACAAAAACAATATACATGGAATGATTTTTAAATTATTATTATTAATTATAGCTGTTTCCACGGCATTTAATATACGCAGAGGTGTGATAGAAAGAGAAAGAGAAGAAGAAGGGAATGAAAGCCAGCACCGGAAACAGAAGGCAGATCACCGGAGCAACCTATAATCCTGGATAACAGCCACTCCCAGATTAGACCCAGGTCTCACTGCCACCGGGACCGATTTCCTCACCAACCCGTGACCAACCAAAATGCAGCTGAATAACCGACCTGGCAACTGTACACCCACCACCTCAACCCCGTTTGCTATATATACCTTTGTAGCCTTCATGCCACTTCATTCACTCTTTGAAAATAAACGCCAGAGCGCGTTTGAAACGTCAGAGGAAATAAACCCAAGAAAATAGAAATCTTTGTATATCCTTGGAAAACCTGATTTACCAGCTACAGGCTGAAGAAAGAAGATAATAAGAAGAATAGAGAAGACTGTATAAATTATATGTCGTGGAAGCAGCTACAATTTTTAATACAACTGCCCTCAGAGAAGGTCTCTCCCTTTTATTATTATTATTATTATTATTATTATTATTATTATTATTAGCAGGGTATACTTTAAGGGCTAGCTGGAAGTTTTCAGTATTGTAATTTTATACGAGAGAAGATCCCTGTGCTGGTAGCCAACAACTAAATTAACACGTTAATTTAGTTATTAACTAAATGTTAATTCAACATTTAGTTAATTTATGTATATCTCTGACGACTTTTACTTTCAGTGCCATCTTTTTACACACGAGGCCTTTCCATTCTCCTCTCTTCCATTTGATTAACTCATTTAGCTTATTCATCATCAGTAATGAGTCTGTGCCACCCATCTGAAAAATATCAAGTGAATAATGATCAGATAATGTGAAATACATCGGAGCATATTTTCACCGCACTAATATCATTATGATCCTTTATTAGAATATAATGACTTCAGAGAACCTTCCCAAATTATAATTACTTTTCCGTCATATTCAATATCATTCACTGATTGGATTGTAATCACTCCACTTATCATTGCCGATTTTCTCATGATTTAGCAATAGCACAATATGGCTAACGGAAAAAATGAGTATCTTTAGTTTTAGAAATAAAAAGGTTCGACTTATTGCATACTTATAAGAAAAGGAAAAACAAATGAATAAGTTAATGTAGTTTTAAAGATGCTGATAAATTAATGGTCAATCGTTAAATACATACAAACACACACGCACACACACATATGTATATATATATATAAATATATATAACTATATATATATATATATATATATATATATATATATATATATATATATATATATATATATATATATATACATATGAAGGATCTACTGGTCACTTTATACCAGATACATATGTAATTGTAGTATGGTGACGCGGGTTCGTTTCCCGCTACCGGACATCACAACCACTTCAATTTCTTGCACTTAGATCTTAAGGCTATTACAATTACACACACACACACACACACATATATACATATATATACATACACATACACACACACATATATATTTATATATATATATATATATATATATATATATATATATATATATATATATATATATATATATATATATATAAAAAGTCAATAACAGGACCTCCTTTAAACTAGATGGTATTTATTCTGATTGCATGCAGAAACTTCAGTATGCAGTCACTGATTTATTTGATTCGCCTAGGTGTCAGGGATTCAATTACTATCATCGGTGCAAAAGAAAGAGAAAGCTTTCACGGCATTAATATAATTATGATCCTTTATTGAAAGTCCTTGGCTTGATCCCGATGTGAGTCACAAACATATATATATATATATATATATATATATATATATATATATATATATATATATATATATATATATATATATATATATGAAATCCCTAGGAATTTGTGAAATGAGCAGCCTTGCTTAGGAACATTTGATCCCCAAGGGGTAGTACTAAACACGGCGTAACAGTGATTCGTCTACACCATTTCACTGTGTTTAGTACTAGCCCTAGAGGATCAAATGTTCCTAAGCGAATTGGTCATTTCACAAATTCCCAAGGGATTCAGTGAAATCCGTGATTTCACATAATCACCGTAACATATACTGTATATGATTACCAGTAGAAACTTCACCATGTAAAGTCACTGAATTAACTGATTTACTTAGGTGGCAGGAATTCAACTCCCTTCATCAGAACAAAATAGTTTAGGATTAAATAAGCGTAAAGATGAACACAGCCTTTAAAAATGAATTGTTACTCCGAGAATTTGTTACGCCTAAAAATGTGCAGTCTGTTGTCAGATTTTAAGTCCATTTTAAAAAAGTGCGCACGGACATACTAAGCCGGCAATAGTTTTCTTTTCAGAAAACTAAAACTAATATTAAAGCCTTCAAAAACGCTATTTTGATTGGGAAATAAAGCTTTATTTATTGAACCTATATTTTCAGTGAGTCGTTTCTGAAAAATGGAAGGGCATCGTAACTGACCAATATATGAGTAAGGGGATGCTGTTAAATCTCAGGGATAAACTGAGAAGAATTCGGTTGAGTATATTAATTGCTTGTTAACAGTGCAATTATCTGCTAGTCCCAAACTATGTTGTTAACTCCTGTCTTATGTTGAAGATTCGCACTGGCTGTCATCGGGATGTTAGCCATCCGATAGGTCAGTGTTATCAAAGAAAAAAATTCCCCTGCATTCGAAACTATGCAGGAAAATGCAAACATTATATTCAAGATAGTGATTTTAGTACTTTATCTCGAACCACTGACTTCCGCTCATTACCCATTCTCGAACCTCTTCATTGAGAAGTTTCCACAAAACCTCAACAGAAGTTCATTTGCAGTACAGCTACATATTGTGAAATAATCCATTCCTCCATTCGACACTTCTTTCCGACTAACTTTGACTGGTTTCCTTTTCGTATATATATATATATATATATATATATATATATATATATATATATATATATATATATATATATATATATATATATATATATATATATATATATATATCCTACCCAATCAGAGGACCTAGGCTCGAGTACTTGACAAGGACGAACGGATAGCCATACATTGTTATAAACCTACCTTACTTATGGCATCATCAGTGCATTATATATCTGGTCGTCAGACAACTTTGGTGGGCTAACTGTGTTTCAAATTTGCAGAGGGTTGCCAACTTCGCCCTCTAGAAAGGACATACAGGGAACCCAAAGGGTAACACATGGTGCAACCTTCTACAAAAAAAGAAGTGTTTTGAAAACAAGGTAAATGAGCATTATATAGTACTCCAGTTTGCTTTGTAGATACTGTTTGTTTATGAGTTTGTTAAGTTTAGAATAGAAATGGACCGTAACTTATCTAATAATTCTTCTGATGGGAAAATTAAACTTGGATTCGATATTTTTTTATTCATGTAAGGTTTCTTGATATATGAAAGCCTATTTGATGTTGTAGTGAAACTTCTGAACCAGAAATCTGCAGATTTTACTTCGGAGTATTTTTACTCCTCCGTCAAAGGTTCATGAGAACGGGACACCACATTTAACCTTATTAGCATAAGAAACCCATTATTCCCACACTTCACCCGCTATATGCTTCACGTAAACTAATAAAGCGCGGTGTATTTTGCCATAAATCTTTTATGAAATGAATTATTGGTGATGTGAAATGTATTTTGAGCGATTACAACGGAAGCATTTCCGAAGAATAGTCTAGCAAAATGGATCAAATTATTGAGATTAAATCTTTAGAGATAATATTGTTTACTTGGAATAATTGTTAACTAAATTAAGGAAAATAGATGTATTGTGTGAAAGTTTAAATACTTTATTATTTATTTAAACTTAGATCATATAAATCTATTTGATGTAGACCTCTCTGATGTGTCAGACTTCTGTCTGTTAATGTTTCTTAAAATTGACTTCGGAAGATATGTTGCTATGTGAGTATTTTACATTAACTTCATTGCTAATGCTCTTGCATTATATATATTATTGTTGCTATATTTCAGCAAGTATAAGAAAATCCCTATTTTAGATCTTCAGTATAACAACATGCTAAGAAATGAAAGTGGTCATAGTAATTGAAGGATGTCATTTAGAGTTTTCCCCAGGCAGTGCCAGGTTGGTCAGCTAGTATATATATATATATATATATATATATATATATATATATATATATATATATATATATATATATATATATAAAAAACAATTAATTATTTTTATATTTTCCTTACATGGGTATACAAGAATGGCTCATCATCTGGGCCGGCGGGCTTCGTAATCAGTACAGACACACACGTATACATACACGCACACACACACACACACACACATATATATCACACATTACCACAGGTAAAAAATAAGAGGTCCTGACCGGCTTTGACTTTATTTCCATACCATTGACTCTTATTTTTCACCTGTGGTAATGTGTGATAAATGAATCACGTACAAAAGTGATAATAATCATATATATATATATATATATATATATATATATATATATATATATATATATATATATATATATATATATATATATTAGAATTGCGCATTGAGGGTTTCATTGTGACTTAAGACTTCGTTGATTGTTCTCCAGGTTCCACTTGTTGATAAAAAAACATGACAGGCACTCTCCAAATTAATGGGACAATAATTTCCAAATAGTTTTTGTTGATGAAATCCGAAATAACGATCAGTGTTGAAGCGGGTCCTTTACCCAAAATGCACCTCCAGTGCCCGGTGGAAAATGTATAGGCGCAGAAGAGGCCAGAAGGTGAGAGATGACTAGTCGTAATGCTTTTAATAACTTGTTATTTTTCTTGTTGTTTCGTGGTTGATTCTAATCGCTGTAATTGTAATGTATAATATACTTTGTTATGCTAAGTTTTACCTTAAGGACCGCAAAGATTTTGATGAAAATGAAGGACTCAGGAGTAAATATCAAATATAAGTATTTAGTATAACCATGACTGATATTATGGATCCCACTAAAAGGGGTGAAATAGATTTAACCGAAAATTAATATCTACCATGTGATGGCCAGGTACTAGCGATGAGAGGAGAAGAATGATATATTAAAGGAAAAAAGTTGTTTTTTCATGGATTTCCAATTCGTGATAAATAAGAGTTTCCTTCCACAGCTTTTAAAACATTTCGTTACATGTATTTTGACATCATGGTTGGCAGCCTATGAAATCCCCCAAAGGTTAGTTTAAAATTAAGGTTAAACTGGTTCTATTTCTTTACCTATTCATAAAGAAACACACGTTCATCGGATTTATTTAAAAGTTTGTAAAATATATATTATATATATATTGGAAACCCCAAGGACGCTATAGTGAATTTAAACGGCTACTTGAATTCGTCAACAAGTTAAATAGCTCCAGCTTTCAGAAAAGAACTGATATTTTGCATTATTTTCAGCAAAGCAACCTTTTGCACCAAAGATCAAAGTCTTTCTTGGAAAATGCAATGATTTCTCATTGATGTTAAAAGGCCTTAAGGTTCTGATAGGAGAGTGTCTCTATTGGAGCATTCCCTGTTTATTGCAGGTTGACTGGAACAAACTCAGGAGGCTTCCATTAATTCTCTTGAAGTGCTCAGCCTCCAGCCGTCCAGATCCTTGCGGTTATCTACCCAATGAGAGGGCAAATAATCCTGTTATGAAAATAAAGTTTCGGGCATTTTATAATCATAATAACAAGCCAATTACTTAAAACATTCTTTCACTACTAATATTTACTTCTGTTCACGAACAACTTTTCTCCAGTTGTACAATTTGGCTTTCTATGGTTCCATGTTTGAAGTATAGGAATCTTAGAATGGTTAAAAGTAAAATTTAATAATTTCCGACTTCATATTTTTCCGTGTGGTTTGATATCATTACATTTGAAAATAAGCCTTTTTCTTTAGCTATAACTCATTAAAAATAGAGAATTTTAACCTATATTTCTACTGTATAATGTATCATCCACTATATCTGAAGGAGAATGGCATTGTTTGTGCAAAATAAATCATTTGTTTATCTACGTCTGTTTATGAATGAAATCTCAGCTAAATAAAGTTAAACACTAAAGGAATAATGTTTTCAATGTCAATTTATCAGTGTCAATGAACTTTGTGTTAGGCTTACATCATACACAACGTTCATGACGATAACTTATCTTTCATATTATATCAAAGAATAATGTCTGAAAAGACCTTCAGATTAAGAGATTAAATGGCTGATTGATGAATTAGCCCAATACAATTGCAGCCTAATAAAATGTTTTACATAGGTGGAGCGGAAGAGGACCTCACGAGTTCCCTCTGTTTAGTTAACTGTCATAGACAGTATTTAATGTCTTTGCGGTGTCGGATGAAGGCTAAAACTTATGAAAGTTTTAAGCAGCCTGAAGTAATAATAACTAGTGACTTCTTTTCAAAGTAGCCGTTGTTACACTGAAGAACTCTTAGTAACTAAATTCTCCATTTGTTTTGATTTGAAACTGACTATATTTTGCTAAGTTACTTAATGACTGAGGAACGCATACGTTGGGAAGGTAGCTATGTGAAAAGAATGGAAGAGTTTTTGATGTATAGGGTGTCGATATTATTTACCATTTTTAAAGTTGATGTATACTTTTTAGATGGGTCCAAAGGCTGGTTTTAAATATCTTTAATCGCTTTACAATAGACACCCATCTTTACTTTTGAAACAATTTTTTTGTAAGGTTCCATAACAATTATCCTTATAGGTGGTATAGAAAATGCAGCAGCCTGGGTGGAAAATGTTTTCCCAGGACGCAGAAAAGCAATCATGAAAAATTTTATTTTCTGCTCAGCTTTGTTTTGATAATGAATTGTATACATGTGAATACGATACACGAACTGCTTTCGTTATATCAAAATGCCTATTTTAACATAAAGTATTCGTTTCTTAGAAACTGTTTAAACATGAAAATTCAAATTTTATAAGTTAGTTATCTTTTCGATAAGACCTTTATATTGTTGTTGCTGTGGTTTGATTTAGCCATTTAACATGCTATGTTTCCGTTTAAAATTCATTAGTTCTGTTACAAACGATTTCCATTCTCTGGCTGGAAACATATTCATGTCTGGTTTCCTATGAAATTAATATGGCTTCGTCAATTACCAAAAAAGTAAATAACTGAAAGAGGGACCAAGCTTAATTTAAAACCACTATATGATTTTATAATTTTTTTCTAGGGCTCATATTTCACAAAGGTAAAAGGCAATATAAACGGTATACTTTTGACTTACTGTCATAGGACACTAACCGATTTTACATATTAATAATGCTATAAAAATTCATGCCTAAATGAAAGTTACCCATAACTGACAGGCTTGTTGCTGGGTGTCTGCTATCTGTTGTAGGGTAGTTCATTTGCATTTTTCTTCTCGCCTGGGCGGCATTTCTTTCGATTATAGTTACTTTTGTACTCAGTTCTGTCTGTTTCAGTTTCTCTTCATATATCTACAGTTATTTAAATTCTGGGATTAACTGTTCCTCAGTTATCATTTCCCCTTCCTTGCTCTTTATTGCTCCTGATAGGGGGAAGTTTTAAAGCCATTACCTTAGCTTATGAATAAGAATGAGGTGTTCAAGCTCATTTTTGGTACGGCGTCTGTGAAGATACAGCTCAATTTTGATTTGTAATGGTGATTAGACTAATTCTGTTGAGAGGTCATTAACGAAAATGTTTACTGTGTAGGTCCTTGTCATTTGTTTCTTTAAAAAAAACATTGCACGATAATGCGTCACGTAATGTCAGGTGCAAAATGATCGTATAACTTTTATTATTTCATTTTTCGTTTTAATTTGCCTCACCAATGTGTCTTGTTCTTTAGTTATAAAGGATTTAATTTTTGAGGGGCGATTTAGATTAACTTATAAGAACAAGAGACTGATGACTGTCTTGCCACACTAACAATTTAAACGTTTGTTTGACAGTTCCTCAGCTGCATTACTTAGGCATCCATAGGTTCACACCATGTATCTGAACCGGCCTAAACCCTTTCTCTGTTCACAATGACTGGCTGAGGTCTTGATTTCCAGGGAACCGTGGTACCTTCTCGGTGTCAACCAAGGCAAGGGAGGAACCAAAAAGAGAAAGTTGGTGCCCCACCTTATCCTGAACTCTTCCACGAGGATTAACTGGTGCGATGCCGTCATTATAGAATACGTGACAAAGATTGACCTTTGCACCACCTATGTGGGACACGATGCGTAATCCCCGAAGGTTATTTATAGACAATCCAATAGAAATCGAGAGAGAGAGAGAGAGAGAGAGAGAACGCCCTGAACACCACCTGACCTTTTGAACCTTCCACGTGTTCGACCCCGCGGCTCGAACCAGTATACTTTTGTAGTGGCATTTATTTAATTCCCTCCTTCATCGCCAGCGCCCTATCGAACAAGGACACCGTCATCTTGACGAAGATTACGAATAGGTCATACGAGACTAACACATGAGTATTTAATGACAACTCCGCATGGGGACATCCCTCGTTGCAATGTTTGCAACATAATTTTAACTGTAAAGCATATTCTATGTGATTGCCTAATTTTTAATAGACAAAGAAACTTACAATTAGGTCTTAAATCATTATCAGACATGATTGCCTAATTTTTAATAGACAAAGAAACTTACACTTAGGTCTTAAATCATTATCAGACATAGTATCAGAATCAGATAATTTTTCGTTATAGAGTTTTAATATTTTTAAGAAAGACTAATTTGATCAATGAAATTTAACATTTTAAATTTGATTGTAATAGTTAACTTTTGTCATTTTCATCTAATTCACTTTATACATTACATGCGTATTTATCTTAATAATTTCCTCTCGAACGTTTTTGGGCCAGCATTGTAAGAGCCTAGTTAGACTCACTGAGCTGGTAAATCCTAATTATATAAACACACAAACACACACACACACAAACACACACACACATACATACACACACACACACACACACACACATATATATATATATATATATATATATATATATATATATATATATATATATATATATATATATATATATATAAATTAAAAATTCGTCGTCTGCTCTTTGAATGAATTCAGTTGGGACGCTTCCCAAAGCACATTCGCTTCCTACAGACGTAGAGATACTTGCATTTCGGTTCCCTGCCAAGTTAATGATAAACTCGTATGATTGGGTTACCACTCCGGGAAACAAAGCCCTTCTTGCTTCTTTTGGTAACTCACCCTTTCATTACTGTTACTTAGCTTTCGTTATTGCGGGTTTTTCATGTAGAAAGTATTGAATGTTGAGAATGGAATTACCGAACATACTGCATGAAATTTATGGTAAATTGGGAACTTGATTCATTTTGAAAATGTAATCAGGTTACTCATATTTATCAAGCAAATGTTTGGGTATTAGCATATAATATTTTTTTAACGAATACACATACACAGACATATGTATACAGTATATGTATATGTATATATATATATATATATATATATATATATATATATATATATATATATATATATATATAGGTGTGTGTGTGTGTGTGTGTGGGAAAATTACAGAAACTGGCTATAGAAGTAAAACTGATGAAAGCATGAAGCCTAATAATCATCAACGACACATTTGCCATTATATATTATTCACTGGTGGGACAGGGACCCCTCGCTTATGGTAAGATATGGAAGCTCGTAAATTTTCCGGGATCCCAGATAAGTTGGATTTAACACATACTCAGTAAAGTGGTTGGATAATCAGTGTCACTCTGGCGAAGAAAGAAAGTACTTGATCGCTTTCCCTTGTGCTAAACATAATATAAAATTCTTTACACACTAAGAAAAACTCTCTATATACACATAAATACATACAGATACACACACTCACACACACATACACACGAACACACGCATATATATATATATATATATATATATATATATATATATATATATATATATATATATATATATATAATATATATATAAATATGTGTGTGCATGTTTGTGTGTGCAAGTGTGTGGATTTTTATCACATCACTGTACAATTTTATTTACAAACAATAAGATACAAATGGCATTATATCCAATTCGCACTATCTCGGAAATAATACCACAGGTGAATTATAACTGATAAGTTGTTCATCACCTATAAGTACTTGTCACTGAAGTCGGAGGTTGTTTTAGTCAAGAGATCGAATCTTCCAGGTAATGAACCACTTATCAAAATAATGAGTGGTTTGTCACCTTGGAGATTCGATCCCCTTACAGCAACAACCTCTGTTTTTCCTGTAATTTATCTTCTTAAAATCTCCAATCATCAGCAGCCTATGAACTATTTAGGCGCCCACAAGAATCAAGCTGACACTATCACATCCTATTCTCCCAGGGGTTTTGGAAGAACATGTCCAAACCATCTCCAGTCCCTCTCATCATTATCTAATCTGCATAACTATATAGAACTTCTGTACTTTCTTTTGTAGTACTATTTATAACGGTATCCTGCTACCTAACTTGTTTTTTTTATTGACAGACTCTTAGATATTGCTATCTTTTCATTCCATGATTCATGACAGTATAGTAATATGTTTCATACTAAACTTCCATATATTCTTACTGCCTTAAGTGATTTCAGCCTATTTGATTTCTAGATAATATTCAACCTGCCCATTGTTGGTTTGCCTTTTTTCAGTATTCCACTAAATGCCACCTCAAGAGAATTTATACTGGATATCATTGTTCCAAGGCTGAAATATCTACATAGAATCTGCAGGTCACTATGTAATCAGACATATGTAAGTGTATAGCCACAATGCCTTCATGTCTTCTTGATCTTCTCACATACTTTAGATATAATTGTCGCTGTCAAACCTAAGGCTGAAATGAACTACCAAATGAAGAAATGTTCAGGTGGTTAACATAACTTCATTCTCATATTCTGGGTGCAGGTTCAGATCTTGCTACAGGCGTCCGAATTTCTTCACTGAGTCTCAATGTTGATCTTAGGCTTTGTACTGGCAAGTATATGCAAAAAATATCAGGAAATACAAAAGCTAAGAAGTTATGGATATTACAGTTGCATAAGTATCTGGAAAAAATGACAATATATACAGTATATATGTGTGTGTGTATATATATATATATATATATATATATATATATATATATATATATATATATATATATATATATATATATATATATAATTTCGTTGAATTCTATGGCTTTTGATTGTTGATCAACTTCTTATTAATTTGACAATATTTTCTGAATCTTCTACGTTCTTCCAAATTCAGTTGATGGACAAAAAAACGAAGATTAACTCTTTTTTGTTACAGTGTGCGGACGGATATGTAGCGTCCAAAACAATAATAACACAATAAATCATTATAATAAGTACAAAATGAATAGTTTTAATTTATCTACAGTTATTAAAGTTACAATGCAATAAAATTTATAGTAAAAACATAATTTACTTTGTGAAAAATACCGAAAACAAAATCATGTGTTCCGGTGGCAACAAACAAAACAGAAAAGGAAATGCAGGCATACTGATTACAGGGATAGGGGGAGTTGAAATTGCTGGGGGTGGAGGGGGGGGGGAAGAGAAAGCATGTGGTTTAAAAGTTGTTGCTGCCATTGTTATGGTTGTTCCTGCTAGATGGGAATGATCTTCTCACTTCTAGTTGTCTGTTCAATGTAGTTTATGTAATAAAATGCAAACAGATTCAGCTATGATTAATCTATGGCGACTATGTTCTTTGTAGATGATATGTGTATTCTCCACTAGCTCTTGTGTCGTAGGTTTTCGGTTGTGATGGTCTATGTAATTTTGGTGGATGGATCCACTATTTCGATGGGCCTGTAGGCTTAGTGGCTCTCTTCACAATAATTTAGAATGGCTGATTTCAATTACAATGTACTTACGTGGTTGCTGTGGCTCGATGGAAGTTGTAAGTGACAAGGTTACTGCTACGATGTACTCAATCTGGTCTAGGCTATAGCATGACAGAGGTCACGCTGACTACCTCCTCTGGACAAGGAGACAGGATCACTCTAAGATGGGAAGGCACTGTGCCAAGAGGGCACTAGTGCCAGGATGAGCTCATGGCTCTGCAACTGCTGGGCTCTCTTCTGCCCTTCTTCTTCTTCTTCGGATTCCTCCAAGGCCTATCTATGCCAGACCTAGGA
>NC_089799.1:35839613-35849613 GCF_040412425.1 Macrobrachium rosenbergii | reverse complement strand
TTGCATACATCTTCAGTTTCGGCACAGTCGATTCAGGTGTTGCCGGAGTCATTTTCTGTAGTAGCAGTTTATTTAGGGATCTGAAAAAAAGTCGTGATGGAAAACAATTATTATTGAAATATTTCACTAAAAAATATATATCTCATCGTGGAAACTCTTCCAGTTTGACGAGTGGGTGTAAGCCCTATGGAGGAGGGTTAAAATAGAGTTCAGTTTCAAATGAAAGAAACACGAACTATAAAAATTCATTCCCAAACCAGTAAATGTATCTTTTCTATACACACCTGTGTAAAAACCTGAGTCACCTCTGGAAATGATAAGATCAAGGAAGGGGAGTTTGTTATTTACCTCCTTCTCCATAGCGAACCTTATGTTTGGATGTTGTCGGATGACGAACTCCAGAAAGGACTCTGCATGACATTCATGACGAAATAGGGAGAACGTGTCGTCAACATATCTTCGATAAAATAGAGGGCGGAACCTAATGGGACATTCTTCTATTATGCGCTCCTCCAGGGAGCACATGAAGATGTTAGCAAAAATTGGACCAAGTGGTGATCCCATGGCCATCCCTTCAGTTTGTTTATACAAACTGAAGGCAAAGGTCGTGTCCAGCACGTCCAGCTCTAAAAGTTGTTTAAAAATGTTCTACTAAAATTATTAAAAATTGCATCTTCATCAGTAAAAAGTTTGCTTAATATTATCTCAGTATTATTATTATTATTATTATTATTATTATTATTATTATTATTATTATTATTATTATTATTATTATTATTATTATTGAGAAAGCAATTCCACAGTTATGTATATGTACATATATTTAAAGATAAATATACAACTGTGGATTTGCTTCTTCATTTTAAGACTCATGCTACTATGAGTATTTTTTTATTACTATTATTTTTTTTTTTTTTAGAATATGAATCCAATTCATACGGGACAAGCATACAGGGACCATTGACTTGAAATACAAGCCTCCAAAGTATATGGTAGACAGGTTTTCCAGGAATATTGGAAAAGTTTTTCCGTGCGTCTTTAATTGTGTTCTTGAAGAATCTAAAAATTATTTCTTTTCCGAAGAAGAATTTTTCTTTAAATAAGACAAGCGATTTAAACTACTCTGTATCCTTCAAAAAATCTACTGTTATAATTTGATGCTGGTACCATAAAAACTATATATTTATAACTTACTCTGCTATGCGAAAAACTTAATCATTCCTTGCTGGAGGCAGCCATCTCTCTCTCTCTCTCTCTCTCCCTCTTAATAAGGTGATCAATGGCAATGGAGAAGCCTTGTTAAAACAAAAAGGTCACTTTTCTCTTGAAGCTGACTGGATTACTAGGCGCTAGTGATGACCATTTCAGAAACAGAAATTCTTGAGACCACCTTATTTTTAACTATTGGGAAAAATTAACGCACACAGACGCACAAACCAGTGTATACACACACACACACACACACACACACACACACACACACATATATATATATATATATATAAAATATATGTATATATACTTATATATACATATATTTATGTATATGTATCTATCTATAATAATAATTTCCAAGTTGATCTTGTCCTCCCCGGGTGAAATTTTCTAGAAAGCTTTATTGCCACGAAAATAGCATTTTTTTAAAGAAATAAATGTAAATGTAAAGAAAAATCATCATCATCGTATCCTTTTCCCTCGTCGTCGGGAGGAGATATCTATCTATCTATCTATCTATCTATATGGATATATATACATATATATAGATATATAAATATATGTAGATATATACATATATATATATATATATATATATATATATAATATATATATATATATATATATATATATATATATATATATATATATATATATATATATATATATATATATATATATATATATATATGTATATATATATATATATATATATATATATATATATATATATATATATATATATATATATATATATAATACATATATATATATAATATATATATATATATATATATATATATATATATATATATATATATATAAATATATATATACATATATATGTATATATATTTATATATATATGTATTATATATATAAACATATATATATATATATATATATATATATATATATATATATATATATATATATATATATATATATATATATATATATATATATATATATATATATATATATATATATATATATATATATATATATATAAATATATATATATATATATATATATATATATATATATATATATATATATATATATAAATATATATATAAATAAATAAATATATATATATATATATATATATATATATATATAAATATATATATATATATATATATATATATATATATATATATATATATATATATATATATATATATATATATATATATATATATATATATATATATATATATATATATATATATATATATATATATATATATATAAATATATATATATATATATATATATATATATATATATATATATATATATATAAATAAATAAATATATATATATATATATATATATATATATAAATATATATATATATATATATATATATATATATATATATATATATATATATATATATATATATATATATATATATATATATATATATATATATATATATATATATATATATATATATATATTTCTCCCATACGAGAGAAAAGGATACGATGATGATTTTTCACTAAATTTTTAATTTCTTTCTCTTTTTAAATATTGATGTTTTCGTGGCAATAAAGCTTTCAAGAAAATTTCATACCTTCTGCTGCAAGAAAGAATCATTGTCGCCTGGCGCCGTAATATCTTCGTGTTTTTCCTGCAGTCGTTTTAGAATTCTTCCGCTCATGCGTATAGCGCCATCACTCAATAGGTGCACTGACACCAAGGACTACAGTGGCCATCTCAGGGATCCTCCAGGAAGACGTCTTGAAGCCTTCAGAGACAGCATGTGAGCAAAGAAGGCGAAGTTTATGGTTAAAATGAACTGGATGACGAAGCAGATCAACTAAAAGAGATTTTCAAGAGGGAAAAGTACATCACGAGAATGGCAGATAGCTTCAGTCTGTAATTGTTTACTGCTGAAAATATGGACTACTTCGCGGAGCAGCATGAAGTCGAGGTTCCCGCCTTCTGCGATTATTCGGCACCTCTACAGTCGTATTGTCACTCACGGACGCAAGCTCTTCATTCGAAATAAGGAAGGAAATAATCAAGAAGAGAGGAAGACAGTGGAACGGAGGAACTGAAGAATTTATACGAAATAAAAGGTAGAGAACTTGAGGTGTTTTCTAAGCTGATTGAGAGGGGATTTTGGATGCCCAAAATTACCGCTGGGAGCAGTTCTTCGCTCGAAATAAGAAAGAGAAGGAACAAAAAGAGACGACATCGGCGTGGAGGTATACTGAAGAATGCTGACGAAGAAAAAGTAGATAACCTGAGGTGTTAGAAACTATTCAAAGATTTTGGATTCACAGAATTACTTTTCGGAGAAGCAAGGAAGAATCGAAGGATGATCAATATCGTCAGTAAGAGGGAATCTCATAAGTTTAAAGAAGACGACTCATTAAAGCAAAGAAGCTGTTTATGTGCCAGAAAAAGAACTCCAAGTAATGGTTATCGCGATGTTGAAATGATCTAAAACCTTCGAGATTTTCCTTGAAGACATTTTGGAATCCTTCAGTCTCCGGCTCCTGGAAGGACGAGAGAAATGCCATTCGCGCATGCGCCGAGCTTCAAAGTGTCAAGAACAATCTCCGAGATGCTTCAAATCGTCTGGAAGCCTTCGGAGACAGAAAGTGTCAGTTTTGAAAAGTAGGGTAAGAGAAAGCAAAGAGTATTGGTTAGGGAAGGGTCCGACCAGAGGCCGCTTCTTCCTCCAAGGAAGCAGCCTATGGGTCTGACCCTTCCCATGGAAAGGGCCTGCCCTTTAAGGATTGGTATAAAGCCTGCAAGGCTTGCCAGTCTTTTGAGGGCAGCCTTGAAGGGAAGGGTCCAACCCAGAGGCTGCTTCCTCGGAGGAAGGCAGGTATCCTGTCAGGCTGGGGAAGCAGGCCTGGAGAGGGCCCAAGAACTTCAAGGATGAGGCCCAAAGTCCTCCTAGGCTGGCCAGTCTCTTGAGGGCAGCCTTGAAGGGAAGGGTCTGACCCAGAGGCTGCTTCCTCGGAGGAAGGCAGGTATCCTGCCAGGCTGGGGAAGCAGGCCTGGAGAGGGCCCAAGAACTTCAAGGATGAGGCCCAAAGTCCTCCAAGGATGGCCAGTCTCTTGAGGGCAGCCTTGAAGGGAAGGGTCTGACCCAGAGGCTGCTTCCTCGGAAGAAGGCAGGTATCCTGCCAGGCTGGGGAAGCAGGCCTGGAGAGGGCCCAAGAACTTCAAGGATGAGGCCCAAAGTCCTCCAAGGATGGCCAGTCTCTTAAGGGCAGCCTTGAAGGGAAGGGTCTGACCCAGAGGCTGCTTCCTCGGAGGAAGGCAGGTATCCTGCCAGGCTGGGGAAGCGGGCCTGGAGAGGGCCCAAGAACTTCAAGGATGAGACCCAAAGTCCTCCAAGGATGGCCAGTCTCTTGAGGGCAGCCTTGAAGGGAAGGGTCCGACCAGAGGCTGCTTCCTCGAGGAAGGCAGGTATCCTGCCAGGCTGGGGAAGCAGGCCTGGAGAGGGCCCAAGAACTTCAAGGATGAGGACCAAAGTCCTCCAAGGATGGCCAGTCTCTTTAAGGGCAGCCTTGAAGGGAAGGGTCTGACCCAGAGGCTGCTTCCTCGGAGGAAGGCAGGTATCCTGCCAGGCTGGGAAGCAGGCCTGGAGAGGGCCCAAGAACTTCAAGGATGAGACCCAAAGTCCTCAAGGCTGGCCAGTCTCTTGAGGGCAGCCTTGAAGGGAAGGGTCCGACCCAGACTGCTTCCTCGGAGGAAGGCAGGTATCCTGCCAGGCTGGGGAAGCAGGCCTGGAGAGGGTCCAAGAACTTCAAGGATGAGGCCCAAAGTCCTCCTAGGCTGGCCAGTCTCTTAAGGACAGCCTTGAAGGGAAGGGTCTGACCCAGAGGTTGCTTCCTCGGAGGAAGGCAGGTATCCTGCCAGGCTGGGGAAGCGGGCCTGCAGAGGGACCAAGAACTTCAAGGATGAGACCCAAAGTCCTCCAAGGCTGGCCAGTCTCTTGAGGGCAGCCTTGAAGGGATGGGTGGGCAGCCTTGAAGGGATGGGTCCGACCCAGAGGCTGCTTCCTCGGAGGAAGGCAGGTATCCTGCCAGGCTGGGGAAGCAGGCCTGGTGAGGGCCCAAGAACTTCAAGGATGAGGCCCAAAGTCCTCCAAGGATGGCCAGTCTCTTAACCTGTTAAGCGTCACCCACGTAATAATACGTTTACTGCGATCTACTCGGTAGCGCCTTCAACGGGATATTACGTTCAAGACTTTAACTCTGCTTTTCAAGCTGTCAGCCCCGTAATAATATGTTTACTCGTATGGAAAATGTTGGAACATCATTTGGTAACACTCTCAGAACACGTAAGCTGTAATTGATGACTTATTTCCTCCCTGGCAACTCTTTTCAGTTGGTCGCTTGATGCCTAGATGACTATTTTTTTTCAGTACGCTTCGGGCGTTTTCAGAGACAACATGGTATTGACGTTGTTCTCAATGAATGTCACAAAGAGGAGGCGTATGTCTTCAGGTGAGATAAATCTAATCCTAGACGAGGTGTCTGATACTGAAGACATATTTGATGATGAGAGTTTCTAGTTCTGAATCCTCCATGATGAGGATATTGAAGAAACAAACTTTTCTTCCAATAGCGGAAGTGAAGATGACTTCTCATTGCCGAGTGATTGGACTCAGAGAGAGAGAGAGAGAGAGAGAGAGATCCCTTTACTTTTGTTGCTGATCCCGGCGTGAAATTTTCAGTTGAGGATAAAGAGAATCCATTAGAATTTTTGAGAAATAATTTGATGATGAAATCATTGATTACCTCGTGAAAGAAACAAACAGATTTGCAAATCAGTTTTTAGATGAGAATGTAGAACATTTGTCTCCACAATCACGAGTACATAGATGGATTGGTGTAGCCCCTTTTAGAGATTGGCATACAAAAGAATAATAGTGCATGTATGTACAACACTTTTCATTCAGTATTTTGTAGTCTTATGAAATAAAATAATAGTAGTAGTAATAGTTTTTTATCCTATCATTTAATAAAATTCCTACTCTTAACTACAGTACGAATTATAAGCATAAAAATCAATATTAGCTTTGAAAAACTATCATCAGTGATATGACCGCTAATTGCAAGAAAAAGCGTGACGGTACGTTAGCGGCGAGCTCATCCGGGGGGGACGCTTAACAGGTTAAGGGCAGCCTTGAAGGGAAGGGTCTGACCCAGAGGCTGCTTCCTCGGAGGAAGGCAGGTATCCTGCCAGGCTGGGGAAGCGGGCCTGGAGAGGGCCCAAGAACTTCAAGGATGAGACCCAAAGTCCTCCAAGGGTGGCCAGTCTCTTGAGGGGCAGCCTTGAAGGAAGGGTCTGACCCAGAGGCTGCTTCCTCGGAGGAAGGCAGGTATCCTGCCAGGCTGGGGAAGCAGACCTGGAGAGATTTATTTAAGAACTTCAAGGATGAGGACCAAAGTCCTCCAAGGATGGCCAGTCTCTTAAGGGCAGCCTTGAAGGGAAGGGTCTGACCCAGAGGCTGCTTCCTCGGAGGAAGGGAGGTATCCTGCCAGGCTGGGGAAGCGGGCCTGGAGAGGGCCCAAGAACTTTCAAGGATGAGGACCCAAAGTCCCCCAAGGATGGCCAGTCTCTTGAGGGCAGCCTTGAAGGGAAGGGTCCGACCCAGAGGCTGCTTCCTCGGAGGAAGGCAGGTATCCTGCCAGGCTGGGGGAAGCAGGCCTGGAGAGGGTCCAAGAACTTCAAGGATGAGGCCCAAAGTCCTCCTAGGCTGGCCAGTCTCTTAAGGACAGCCTTGAAGGGAAGGGTCTGACCCAGAGGTTGCTTCCTCGGAGGAAGGCAGGTGTCCTGCCAGGCTGGGGAAGCGGGCCTGGAGAGGGACCAAGAACTTCAAGGATGAGACCCAAAGTCCTCCAAGGCTGGCCAGTCTCTTGAGGGCAGCCTTGAAGGGATGGGTGGGCAGCCTTGAAGGGATGGGTCCGACCCAGAGGCTGCTTCCTCGGAGGAAGGCAGGTATCCTGCCAGGCTGGGGGAAGCAGGCCTGGAGAGGGCCCAAGAACTTCAAGGATGAGGCCCAAAGTCCTCCAAGGATGGCCAGTCTCTTAAGGGCAGCCTTGAAGGGAAGGGTCTGACCCAGAGGCTGCTTCCTCTGAGGAAGGCAGGTATCCTGCCAGGCTGGGGGAAGCAGGCCTGGAGAGGGCCCAAGAACTTCAAGGATGAGACCCAAAGTCCTCCAAGGCTGGCCAGTCTCTTGAGGGCAGCCTTGAAGGGAAGGGTCCGACCAGAGGCTGCTTCCTCGGAGGAAGGGAGGTATCCTGCCAGGCTGGGGAAGCAGGCCTGGAGAGGGCCCAAGAACTTCTAGGATGAGGCCCAAAGGCCTCCAAGACTGGCCAGTCTCTTAACCCTATCTGGTGCAAGTTGGGTCTGGGCAGACCCACTCCTACGGGATTTTTTTCATTTTTAGATAATTTTATTTAATAATCGTTTTTAGTTGATTCTATGATTACCAAAATATGGGAAATTATTAATTATTTTCATTTTCATTAGCCCTCTCCAGTCCAGACGGGTCGACCCATGTTTACGCTCAGGTCTTGGTCATTTACTCCTGGGTGAACAGTTGAAGATTTAGACGCAGTGGAAGTTTCCACAAAATGCTTTCTAATTTTACCCGTGTAATTTTTATTATCACTAAAATGGTACCATTGGAAAGCTGATAGTTTATTCTAAAATATATTAAAAGTTCCCAGAAATAAGATAACACCTACCAACGCTGTAGATGTGATGAAATAGGACCAAAAATAATCTTTAGCATTTCTTATTCTCTTCCTCTGTCTTCAAAGGTCAAAAAATATATTTTCTGGTTAATCAAATGTAATAAATTTTACGTAAGTAGATAGAACATTCCTCACTTACAGTCATGGTAAATATTTCAGCCGAAATAAGTTAATATTTTATGAATGAAAAGGCAATTAACAGAAGCGACCATCAGGCCCATTACTGGTGTCAGCACTGACGGCTAAATTCGTCATCGTCCCACGTGGAATAAGTGAAATTTAAAAAATGTATCAATGAGTTTTTTTTTAAACAAACCAACTGTAGAATTGGGACTCAACGATACATTTTTTTTTTCATTTCACATATATATATATATATATATATATATATATATATATATATATATATATATATTGAATATATATATATGTATGTATTGTGTGTGTGTGTGTGTGTGTGTGTGTGTGTGTGTGTGTGTAATGAAAAACGAGAAAGTAATGAAACTGGATAAAATAAAAATGAAAGTGACTATGAACCATCACAACTATAATTCGTTTCTGTTAAAAATTCATGTACAGGCTCTGGAAACAAGCACAGACTTTGTTTTTTTTCCAACTTGAGCAGTTATCATCACTTCCTCATCTTGTATTGAACTGAAATAAAAACCCACAAATTCATTTTTACCACCTTTTTTATAATGCGAGTGAGTTATGAATTTAGCAATTTTTGTTTCCCAAGCCGAAGCTATTATTGGTTCATGGTTTATGTCCGAACTGTTACAACGGTAGTTTGCACGTGGGGCAATATCATTGTTGCAGTAACAACTGATGTTACTACCACAGGCCAGTTAGAAAAGACAAATTGCTGTTTATCACAGATACGGCAGCAAACAAAAGGTGGCGAACAGGAAGTCATGCAATTTCTGAGTAGTTCATTTCAGTATAACCAAGTGAAAGGTAAAATATTAAAAATTTCGTATAAGCGAATATAGAAGGACATAAAAAGTTCGTAGAAGTGAATTTACAGAAGGACCTTTTAGTAAATAAACATATTGTAGATTACAAAGGTAGGAAAATGTGTCATATACAGTATATTTGTGTGTGTATGCCTATGATGGGAATGTGACTGGGGAGTGATTTGGGGTTATTATTTATATTACAATGCCTAGTTACTTAGGGGGTGGTTAATTATGTAAATTATACTTACATAATGCAATGCCATTGTGAAACTACATTGTTACATTAGTTTTACATTGTTTCTTGTTCTTATGGGTCTAATAAAATTATTGATTTCTTCTGAAGTATTTGGTTGGAGATTGTTATGGGGTGACCTTGACCTTGTGTTCTTCCCCTCAGGCAGTTGGTGGGGAGGCCTTCTTCTAACTCCTTCCATCTGGACGTTCAGCGTCGGCTTGGTTGTTATATATACAGCCTTTGTTATTGTTAGATATCGACATGTGTTGCTTTTGCATTTTATTCTGGTGTTGTCTATCAGTTCTTGCAATGCTGATTTCGTGTTGTGTTTGTGTGTTTGTCTGACTTTTTCATATTTTCTCACTTCTACATTCAGTCTTTTTTTAAAATTCTGAATAAGGAAAAACCGATCTGGGCGATCTTAATCATTTATTGGTATTCATCTCCTTGGGCATAGATCCACCAGCTGTTGGCTTTCACCTCCCCAGGCATAAACCTCATTTATTTATATTTCTTCCTCGGCTTTTGTTGAGTATGTTAATTCAGAAGGCTATAGTGGTATGCCCTAGTAAAAATATTAAAGAATTTATGGTGGTTACGAAATCCATAGCCATATATACATATGCAAATGTAATAACATGAGCTTTATTTATGTTTCCAAACATACTTCTTCATATACACAATGAAATATTAAAATAGTCAAGATTAATTAGGCAGAAGCGAAATGTCAATCTTACAATGAACATTCAGTCAATATAGTTTATATCGTCGTGATTATCTTGTTCAGTAGTTAGGGGAAGTCCTACTCGGTCAGCATCGGCGCCCTAAGCATGACTTTTTTCTTTGA
>NC_089799.1:35824613-35834613 GCF_040412425.1 Macrobrachium rosenbergii | reverse complement strand
AGTTTTAATGTGTGTGGAAGCTTGTTAGTTTAATGTGTTTGTTTGTTAGTTTAAATGTGTGTGGAAGTTTAATGTTAGTTTAATGTTGTGTGTTTAAGTTTGTTGTTTATGTTGGAAGGTAATTTTTGAAACTTTTGCCTTGTGTGGTTTTAAAGTTAATAAACTTGTTTATATATTTAAACTTTTGCCTTTTTTTGATCTTGTCTTATTTTGCTATTTTCGCTATTTTGGAATAAGTTTTGAACACTGATAATTTTTAAAGCTCTTGAGTAATTATTTCAGCTGCAAAAGTTTTAAAGTTTTGTGTCTAATGTAAGTTAATGTGTGCGGAAGGTAATTTTTTAAAGTTTGTAGAGTAAATTTAGTAATTTTTTTAAAGTTTGTGGATTTAAACTTTATATCTAAACTTTTGCCTTGTGTGGTTTGATCTTGTAATTTCAGCTAGTTTTGTTTTTTTAGAATCGTTAAAGTTTAGTCTATTCTGGAATTTTGAAGTTTTTGAACACTGACAATTTTTAAAGCTCTTAGAGTAATTTTTTCAGCAGCGAGTAATTTTTCATGTCAAAAGTTAAAGTTTTGCGTCTAAAAAGTTTTGCGTCTAAAAGAAAGTTTTGCGTCTAAAGTAAGTTTTTGCGTCTAAAGAAGTTTTGCGTCTAAAAGTTTTTGCGTCTAAAGTTTTTGCGTCTAAAGTTTTGCGTCAAAAGTTTTGCGTCAAAAAGTTTTGCGTCTAAAAGTTTTATGTCTAAAGTTTTTAAGTCTAAAAGTTTTATGCGTCTAAAGTTTGCGTCTAAAGTTTTATGTCTAAAGTTTTAAGTCTAAAGTTTTAAGTCTAAAGAAAGTTTTTGCGTCTAAAGTAAGTTTTGCGTCTAAAAGTTTTGCGTCTAAAGAAGTTTTGCGTCTAAAGAAAGTTTTGCGTCTAAAGAAAGTTTTGCGTCTAAAGAAAGTTTTGCGTCTAAAGAAAGTTTTGCGTCTAAAGAAAGTTTTGCGTCTAAAGAAAGTTTTGCGTCTAAAGAAAGTTATTCTTTGGCCACTTCCCAAGTCCACCTTTGCGGGGTGGCGGTGCCGTGCCAGGCAAAGGTGGACTTGCATGTTATGCATGGTGACTTGGTCACCATGCACAACAGGAAGTTCAAAAAAAAAAGCATGGTGACTTTGTCACCATGCACAATAAGGATTTCAACCAACCAACTTCTTACTTAGGTTAGAACTGCAAGGTTGATAGGGGTTGATAGTTTTCGTGTAGCTGATAGACTTAACATTAAGTTAGATATGGAACATGAAATAGGATAGGCTAGAATAGGGTGAAGAACGTGCTAATTTTATATAGATGGAGGGGTTAGGATAAAGGTAATAAATGTTCAACGATCTCTTAAGGATGCTGGGAATAGACTGGGGTAAACATGATAGTCAGACCTAGGGAGACATTTGCCAGTGCAAAGTTATTAATAGCAGAGGGTATTACAGTACTGAGCCCTTTGTTTGGTCATGAGATGTAAGTTTGAATGTATTAGTGGAGCTGAGAATAGGGTAGGGTAACTGACACTTTTATAACTTCGAATTTCATTCCCACTAGTAAATAGGAGCTAGACATGTAATAGGAGGATCTTAACGATTTTCTAGGAGGCCTAGATCTAGGGGTGTTAAAGAATTTTTTTGACCGATGTTGTGGACTTGTCAAGTATTTTAATAGGCTGGTTAATAGTGGAATTTGTAATTTAAGTTTTGCTATCTTGTCAACCTTGTTCCGTCAATGCACTCAACACCCCCACCCTCCCCCTCTTACTTTTCAAAAAAAGCTTTCATGTTAGGAAATAGTTCGGATTGCATTGCATATTTTCGTTGACCCCTACCTTCATCCACTTTTCCTCCAGCGCTGAAGCTTGCTTCGGGAACCCCTTTCTTATTCTGAATTCCCCAACATAATTTTTCGCCCCGTTGGGTTGAGCAGTTTCAATTCCATTGACTGTATACTAAAGGACGAAAGTTGCCCGATAGTAGTGTTTGCATTGCATGGCACCTTTCATAGTTGTGTAGCACTAAAGTGAGATGCGGTTGTTTCAGTGCAAGATTGGTGCCCTATTAAATATATCTTAAAGGATGGCATACTCTATCCTGTTGTCTTTTTGGGAGTTTGAAGGAACAATGGTAGTAATATATGGGATTGTTAATGGGATGTTACTCGTACGATACAGTATTAATTATAATAACCTTAGGATAGCTGCTGGGACTAACTGAACAGGCTATTTTCACTTTAAGAGGGTAGGTTATGTCATGGAAACTTTTATTATATTCTAAAATCAAACTACTTTTCCTATGCACAGGCTCTAGGTGTAGCTGCAGCAGACACTAATACCTAATGGAAAGCAACGCTTTTCATCAAGACTGAATATCCTGTGAGGATTCGAAGCGCCCTGAATACGGTTACTCAGGCAACAAGAACTCGAACTTGTAGACACTATGCATGTCCTGTGATGGTTCGAAGCGCACTAAATTCGGTTACCCAGACAACAAGAATTCGAACTTGTAGACGCTGTGAGGATTAGAAGTGCTCTAAATTTAGTTACCAAGACAACTAGAACTCTACTTGTAGATTCGAAGTGCTTTAAATTCGGTTACACAGACTACTGGAATTTAATAGATGCTGTGCTCTACCTACTATTCATTTTTTTTTTCTTTTAATCTGACTACTTTGGATATGTAATCGTACTTACATGTATGAAGACCAGCTTAATATATATGTCTGTAAAACCTTTATCCATTTCTTTGACCCCAAAATGTCATGTGATGGGGCAGACTGTAATACTCCTTGAAAGACAAAGAATGCCCTATGAGATCAAGGGAATGGTAGTTACTGACTGGTTGGTTAACAGAAGTAAGATGGGGAAATTGATATGAGAAATGAAGTAACTGAAATAATGCATTTTAATTCTGAGCAGGAGTTTAGTATATTAACCTCGAAATATACTTTATTATGCATTTTAATTCTGAGCAGAGTTTAGCAGAACCTTAAATATACTGTTTATTCAGCAAAGTGTTGAATTTGACCCTCTGATGACAGGAATCATTAATGTTTGCTGATAATTCCTTATGATCTGAGATCACATTGGCTGACAACACTTGCAGGTTGCTAGAGTGATAATAGTTGGAAGTGAAAATTCACTTTGTCATGATACCGCCAAGAAAATGTTTTAAGGATCTTCCGGGGTTGAATTGAGTCCAAATTATGTAAGGGTATTAATTGATTTATTGTAATAAAGTTAAGCAGGCAGCAAATTTTCAATAGTGATAGTGTAATTTGTCCCGGGAGTGGTTATTGCTTATGTCTATAAATTGAAGTTACTGTGACTGTCGATGGTTACTACAACACAGGCTTTATCGTTGGGCTTCTACGTATTGGGTAAGTGAAGCGATAGAAATTCAGGATTTTTGCATCGTGCATGTATAATTAGTTGGTGGCCTTTTCTGACTAAGTTTTTGAATGTTAAAATTGCTCAAAGGATTTTATGAGGATGGGGTTGGGCTTGGTCCTTAGTTTTGCCAACTTTGGTAATACTTTAGTTTTGGAACTGTGGGTGGAACTGTCTGCTTTAGAACTGAGAGTGCTATGACTAAAGCTTAAGAAATCTTCCTTTATCCTGGCTACGATCCGCAAACTTCGGATAGCTAAGGTTAGTCACCTAATTCTGGCTTTACATCTGCTTTTTGTTTTGTGCACCGCCACAAATCATTCTTCAATATGTCTATACAAAAAGAAAAGCCAGAAAATACCAAAGCACCTTTTTCGTCGGTTTGAGATATTTCTTTCCATAGAGTAGTGAATAACTAACGCTGATAACTAAAGTCAGTTGTTAACCAGTTAACTACAGAGTTATCCGCCAAACGATTAGTTCTTTTCACCTCGAAAGCATGTCCTAAAATACTTTTGCCTCTTTTTTTTCATTTTGGATTCGCCCAAATGATTGGTGCCAATTTTCAGGATTTTGATATTTTGTCGCCCAAACTATATAATGAATAGTCGCCCAAATGATAGATTGCCTAATGCCCAAATGAATTGCGCCCGAAAAAGGTTACATCAAGTTATGGTAGACAGTAATAAAATCACAGGAATAAAGTCGCAGAGAAAAAGTCGTATTTTCATGGCAAAGTTTTGTGGCAAAAATCAGAACATATATTACCTAAACTTTTTGTATATTTTTTTCTGTAATTGTTCTGATGCGTAAAACAAATACAAAGAATTAAGTAAAATCATAGGATTACATCCTAGATAAATAATCAAAAAATATTGCAATTATATACTTAATTATTGCAAATGATTGCAAATGAAAGCTGATTCCTTGCAGAGGCACCAAACCAATGATAAAAAATAAAACATTTTTTGTGGATGAAACCTTTACGTCTGAATGGAGCCACGTACTGAAAGTATCAGTAAAGTATATTGTCATGTGAATGTCTTCATTTCCATTATTCCAGGGATGTATGTACACAGCAAAAGTAAGCTACAGTTACTTATTGTTCCTTACTTGACCTAGACAGCAGAGAGGATTAGCGTATCCAGGTGGCCGAGTATGGACAGCAATTATAGGCTTACAAGATCACCGCATTTTGTAAACTCTTTTATGTATGTAGGTGAATTTGCTCGCTATAGATAAAACCCTTACTGCTGTCCGTTGCTGAATTTATAAATTAAGTGACGACAGATAGATCCGCATAACCCTGCCTTTAGGCTGAATATAAATTCGTGTACACTTCCATGCTTCTAGGAATTTAACACCATTGGCTATGTATAAATGTCTTAGTCAGTTTTTGCAAAAAACACATATAGCTGTTTACACGAGAGGCAGAAAAAGTAAAGTATTTCTACTGGAATAGTAGCCCAGGAGCATTAGGGTTAAACGTGGACAAAAATGTAGAAAGCTGAATTTTTGCACAGAGCGTCTTTTGAGACCTATCAAGTCAAAATATCCAAAGTCTCCAAAATTTCTCCTTGTGCTTTCCGCGCATTAGCCATAAATCCAAGATGGCCGCCATCGTGCATGACGAAACTACAAATATTTCAATTAACATGGTTTATAGGATTGAAGTACCTTCTTTTCATATGTTTTGGATGATAGATCCAAAAAATAGCCTTATTATTGTGTTTTGGGCTTATCTGAAGGCTTCAGAAGGAAAAAATGTTTACCAATGCTGACCAGGGTCATTCAACGAAAAAACGTCAACCCTTAGTGTGAATCTCAGAATTGATTCAAAATATATGATTTAAGGGAAAATTTCAGGGTAAACCCAAAATTTTACAAATGTAGATATATTTACTCTGTAGAATTTTTTTTTCCTTTATCCTGTAGTGATTGAGTTGATGTACAATTTACTATAACTTCACATCAATTACCATTCTCAGGACATACTCTACTAGGTTTCTCTTCTTCCAGAATGTATGCTGTTTGACATAAATAATATGAAAAGATGTACTAGCAAAGTTGGAATTTATCTATAAGTGGTTAGTGCTATTTCTGGATTTTCTACAAGAATATTTGTCCATCAAAGAAACGAACAGTATTCTAGGGATTGTATTCTGACTTAGTAAGTATTATCGATTTTTTCCATGCCTTTGTGGGTGTATACTACATTTTTTTCCTTTTTCCTTTGGTTGATTGGGTTGATGTACTAATTCATCATGCATTCACACAATTACCATTCTCAGGACATGCTCTACTAGGTTTTTCTTTCTTACAGAATGCATGCTGTTTGACATAGATTATATGAATAGATGTATATGATGGAATTTGTCTATCAGTCGGTTAATGCTATATCCTGGATTTTTACAAGGATATTTGTCCATCACAGAAAAAGAACAGTATTTTAGGATTGTATTCTGACTTAGTAAGTATTATTGATTTTTCCATGCCTGCTACGTGTCTTCACTACAGTTTTTTTTTTTTTTTTTTTGTTGTTGGGGTTGGTGTATTAACAATCATACATTCACAATAATTACTGTTCTCCAGACATGTCATACTAGGTTTCTCCTTTTTTCCAGAATGCATGCTGTTTGACATTAAGGTGTTTAGGATTTAAGCTTAAGAGCAGTTGCTATTCAACTTCAGAGACATATTAGATATTTGATGGTAACAATAATTAAAGATCAAGATGGCATCTCAGGAACAGTGTGATATTTGTGTTTTTGTGATAAAGCAATTACTTCTGATTTTACCACTATAACTGAAAGAGGAATAACTAGCATTATTCAAATAAGTTCTGATTTAAAGGATGGACTCCATGAAAAATTGACTCATCTGGCCTGCCCAATTCCTGTTCATTTTTCATGTAAAAAGCAATACACTATGCCATCAAGTATAAAGAAAAGGAAAAGAGTGTTGACTGAATCACTACCTGATGATAATTGGAAACTACAGCGTCATCTCACGTGTCTCCATTCAATATTAAAAGAGGATTGTCTTTACTGTGGCAGGTTTCTAGGTAAAAGCACAAAACTTCCCTCACAAAGGCAGGGTCAATCTCATAATGCTGCAACTAAAGAGTTACTAGCTTCTGTTTCTGCAAAATCACTGGAGCGAGCAGACAGTTGGGGAGAGGCTGTGCATATCAGAATTCAAAATATAGGGAATCTTGTTGCTGCTGAAGCTAAATACCACCATGACTGCCAGGTTAGATTCTACAGTGGAAAGCAACAGCTACCGAACATAAAGTCAAAGGGACGGCCTTCTGGTACAGTTAATACTGAGAAAAAATGATGCTTTCCATAAATTGTGTGATATATATTGACAACAATAACCTTCATCAATATTCAATCAGTGATTTGATATCTATATTAAAGAAATATTCAGATGAAGGGGACTATTATACAGCAAAACATTTGAAGGTACGATTGCAAGAGCATTACAGAGATAACTTAATCATTACAAGTGAATATGGTAAAGAAACTATATACACTTTTCTTAATCATGGGAATGCTATTCTCAGAGACAGATATAAAGCAACAGGTCTCTCAGCAGAGGATATTGTTGATTTTGCAGCAACTCTCATTGACGATCAAATACGATCTTTTGTTTATAATTCAACACAGTATCCAAAATTCTCTGACTTGGAAAATAGCGAAACAATGGTTTCAGGACTTCTAATTAGATTCTTGAGTCGACTAACCAAAAGCAAACGTCGACAGTTAGAATAGCTCACAGTATTACTGCTGCAGCTCGGCCCAGATCATTTGTATCCCTATCTTATTAGCAATATCAGTTTATATCAACTCTAAGATGGAATCACGTGAGTTGATTGATTTGCTTAGTTCCCCTTGGCTTTGCAGATGATTATCGAGAGGTTCAGAGACTTTATGATGCAGTTGTTCCAACTGATGAGCCAATCTATGAATGGACAGATTCACTTGTTAATTTTGTGTTTGACAATGCCGATGTTGACATCCGCACATTAACAGGGCATGGAACTTGGCATGCTATGGGCGGTATAGTTGGGATCACCCTTGTGGCACTTACGTTGAACCAGTGATTAACCGCTCCACAAAGTTGAGACCAGCCACTGATATTGGAAAGCATGCAGAGATACCTTTGAAGAAATGGAGAAAACTTCAGAGCCAGGTATGAAAACGTTATTATTAGTCCACTGAAACTTATATACCCCAATATCCAAAGTTTGAAATTGGCTACATACCTGGACAATTTGTGGATGGCTAGTTATATTATGTTTGACCCAACTGAGTGCCCTCTGTGGAGTGGATTTAATCAAGCAGTTGTCACTCAAGGGTTTATATGACATAAGTCGCATTGAGATTTTACCCTTCCTCAACCATAACCCAAACCATGTAGACACAATCTATTCTGCTCTTTCCTATGCACAATATCTTGCAGAGAAATATCAGCTGGTATTTGCCCTGTTACTTTTGATCAACCACTTTATATCAAAGCAGCAGAAATAGTTCAGTCAACACCTCACCTTAATAAGCTCATCATAAGATTAGAGGCTTCCCACTTGGTTATGTCTTATATGGGAGCAATTGGTAACATCATGAGTGGTAGTGGACTCAAGAACAATGGAACACCGTGTATGCAATGAATTCAACCAAACATATGTTAACTGGTCATGCATATGCATGTGCTCTCAGGCACACATGCTCTCTGCTGCTTCGATAGTTCCCTTATGCTAGATACTCCAAACTCATTAAATGGAGTTGCTGAAGAAAGCTTACTGAGATTTACATGCTATGCTTCTCAATCATGACTGTCCACTAGATACTATTTTGCATAACAAAGCTGTAGAGCAGCTATCACAGAATTTGCAAAATCTAGAGCAAGAATTATCTTCTAGAAGCAAAACTGCTAAGCTCTGGATTGAGTACTTGAAAAATGGTATGGACACTATTACTTTCCTTCGAGCTGAACGAACTGGTGACTGGCAGCTACATCTGCTCTGTATTTCAAAGATGATTCCTGTGCTCCACGCTGGAGGTCACACACAGCTTATGCCAAGTGCACTAGGTTATATCTGCAACAAATGCAGGAGTTAAGAACTATGATGAATCCCCAACAGTATATGAAGTATACATCAGGTGGTTACTGGACCATTAGAAGAAGTCATAGGTTTTGGTCAGGTGGGCTTCACTGACCAAACAATAGAGCAAGTACTTATGAGAATGCTTAAAACAAGTGGAGGGCTTGCACATGGAAGGGGGCATTAACCAAGGAACACAAGCTAAAATAGTTCATGCTCTTCCTCAACTAGTTCCTGTGTGCGAATCATTAGAAGATTTCTGTGGTGTCCTCTCAGACAACTGACCAGCATAGCGATTTGCGAACTACTGCAACTTTGCGTGATGGAACACATTTCCTTGCCTTCAAAGATTACCGTTCCAGCATTCACCTTTTTCATACATTGGCCAATATGAAAATAATCTGGTTTGCATTGCCACTGGAGTGGTAGCCCTGATTCTACTAATGCAGAATGTGCTGTGGAGGTAGGTGAAAAGGTTGCAGCATGTCTCACAGGACTCAATTTCGCTGATGCTAAATTGAAGAGAAATGACAAAGTAATATCTATTGGTGCTGCAACTAATAGCACTAGAGTACGGGGTCATAATGTGGAAATTGATCCCACATCACTTTTCATGCGCATCACTTGTACAATAAATAAAACTCTGACATGGAAAACCATTTAGAATATGAGTTTAGCAAAAGAACCTCCATCTTTATTTGATAAAGGAATTATGAGAAAAACAGCCAAAGAGTGTTCTTGCTCAGCATTTAAAGACCTTAGTAACACCAACTCCAATCAGTGAATTAGATCAAAGTGTACTATGTAGTTGATGGGGCTATCTGCTTCACACTGTAACATGGCCAATGAACTGTTCATATGGTGATGTAATTAAGAATTATGTTAAGTATGTTATTAATACTTATGGAAGGGATTGCATGGTATGTTTTGATGGTTACACTGATGTATCAAAATCTACTAAAGTAGCAGAACAAAATCGGCGAGGAGACCACAATGTTTCTGCAGATGTAATCTTTGGAAAATAAAACACCTGTGGTTAACTCTCAACAATCAATTTTGGCAAATCGTAATAATAAGGCACGCATAATAAATAAGATGATGGAAGGTTTGGAAGTTGAAGGTATCAGGTGTTATCAGAGTGTAGCTGATGCTGATTATTTGATTGCAAGCACTACAATTCTAAAGGCAGACAGCAGGCAATTTCCAGTTGTTCTTGTGGGTAATGATACTGATTTGCTAGTAATGCTAATCCATGGGTCAAAGACAAAAAATGTCTACATGCAATTTGGTGGCAAGGGGATTCTGCATATATTAGTGCATAGTATTGTTCAAAAACTTGAAATCATCTGTCTCTCGTCACATATTGATAGCACATGCCATATCAGGTTGTGATACAGTTTCAGCACTTTATGGTGTAGGGAAAAAAAGGCAATAGCCGTGTTGGAAAAAGGGGAATGGGAAATATTAGATGTTTTTCAAAGAAGTG
>NC_089799.1:35729613-35817113 GCF_040412425.1 Macrobrachium rosenbergii | reverse complement strand
TTTCGAGAATTAAGCAAGTTGAAATAAGATAACGATGATTTTTACCAGTTAAAAAATCTAACATCTTTGATGCATAGTGAAATCAATATCAGATAATCTGTAAGTGTCAGTGTTCGTACATGTTATGACAAATGATAATTATTGGCCAATGTTTTTCATTTTTCTGAATTTTTGAGGAACTTATACAAGGGTCTAGCCATTGTTTTTCAACTGATAACGATAACCACATGACTGCACAATGACTAAATAACTGGGTAGCCACAACTCTCCTTACAATAGAAGACTATAAAGAAATAAATGACCAAGATTAAAGCTAATAAGAAATAGCAGAAAAAAAAACTCGAATAGTACACAATAAAAGTGGCCTCACAACGGCAAACACATGTGGATTAAAAAAAGCAAGTTAGCGGTCGTCACTTCCATTGCTGTAGTTTTCGAGGTGAAAATATTCTAGCACATAAAAGTAAGACTATCCTCTCCATTCCCAGTTTAACGATACGGTTACGTATAACCATAAAGACTGACCAGCGAAAGGTCGGGAAAGTAACCGTGGCAATCAGCCTTAGTGCTAAATTAAGTTTCATAATCTGTTCATTACTTGATTATGCCAGCAAAGTGGCTCTTCTGGAAAAACCTATTTCGCGATAAATTCACGAAACCTTACAGTTATAGGTAGGGTATTTCTGTTTATTTCGTTAGGGTGGGGGTATTCTCTCTCTCTCTCTCTCTCTCTCTCTCTCTCTCTCTCTCTCTCTCTCTTGCTGCTTCCCTAGTGATAAAATCTTTAGGTTTATTGTATATATTATATATATATATATATATATATATATATATATATATATATATATATATATATATATATATATATATATATATATTATATATATATATATACATATGTACAGTATGTGTGTATATATATATATATATATATATATATATATATATATATATATATATATATATACTGTATATATATATATATATATATATATATATATATATATATATATATATATATATATATATATATATAAATATATATATATATATATATATATATATATATATATATATATAAATATATATATATATATATATATATATATATATATATATATATATATATATATATATATATATATGAATATATTATAGTTACTAAATCTACGAAACAAAGGGCCCCAATAAATTGCATTTTGCACAATACCTCATTAAGCGTTCAGTATTTAAAGTTTAGGAATTACGAGAAAGTAGATGTCCAGAAGTTACTTTGAAAAGGTATACATTTATGGAATGCGAGGTTCATTTGATAATAGCCATGTCCCTAGGACAATGAATGTTAACAGTGAGCAACTGGATCTTTGCATCATGGACGCTGACCTATAAAACGACACGAGGTTCCATAATCCATCTGTACTGCATCCCAGTTTTTGCAATGATTGGTACTACCTAAATAGTCCAAAGGTCGCGTTATTGAAGTAAGAATCCTAACATTCTTTATCTTCTGGGATTAGCCGAGACATAACTTCCCCTTTTGTATTTAGACTGCTGAATCGTTCATGAACCCTAAATGCAGTAAACTTCCGAAATATTTGACAGATTTTACACGTACGCAAATAAGCTTGTCATCCATTTACATCTGCCAGGCGTCCAGTCTCGTATCCTGCGTGTTTAGACCTATGCTTTCTAGTACCTCTACACAATCTATCCAACCATTTCTAGCCCTTCCTCTCCTTCGTCGTAACTCTTAGGAAGTGTATATTAATTCGCAAATACATTGTCGTCCAGTCTGTCCTCATGACATTACCATCTTTGGAAATATTTACTCGCAAATACCTGTGCGAAAATAAACTGGTTCCACTGGCCTTATTGACAATCAACGCTCCATTATCCTAGTAGCCATTTACCTTCATATCTTTACTCTCGCTCATATATATTTTCACCTTTCTCTTCTTGTAAACATTTTCAAAATAGTCTATGTAGTTTCTCTTTGGTATCCGTGAATGATCCTGTAAACGTCTGCAAACTTCACACATTCTGCGGTCCTTTCATGACCCGTCTTCTTATCCTTAAATTTGCACCTACAGCTTCTGTCCTATTTCCACTCACACTCCATCCAAAAAGATATTAAGTGGCCATGGGAAATTAAGATCTTGCTCTCAGCGCAGTTTTTATACCAAAATCAGTCACTTTCAACTAACTCTTATTTGCACTTCGGTTCTGTTATAAGATCCGCACACTACTTACACTTTACAATATACATCCCCAACTTCCTCTCCACAGTGCTTTTTTTAAACTTCTCTAAGGTCATGTATGCCTCATGCAGCTTTATCCGTATACTCTCCAACTTCTTGCATAACTGCTCCATAACAGACACTTAATCCACACACCCTCCTTCTTGTCTACACTTACACTTCTGTCATCTAACTAACTTTATCAGTTACAATCCTGTTGTACATTTTCTTTGGTGTACTAATTAACTTATGGCTGTATAATTTTCACACTTTTCCATGTTCTCTGCCTATATATAAAGGAAACATATTTCTCAAATCCATTTTCATACCTTACAGACCCTTGCCAGCCACTCAGTCACATTTTCTCCACAGTGCAGCAGCATCTCGCTTGCAACTCCATTAACTCTCAGTTTCGCTCAGTTCGTAAACTTCTTCTTAATATTCCCATCTATAATCCCCAAAGACCATTTTCACAGCATTCTAAAATTTACACTAAACATTCTTGTTTCTTATCTTCCACATTCAACCAATCCTCAAAATACTCATTTTATTAACCCTGGACGGCACTCCGCAGAATTTGATAACACCTTAACATTTTTCTATATAGGTAATTTTCTTAAATTCATTCTCTCATTTACTTCCTTGTAACATAACTTCTTATTCTACCTGAAGTACTTGCTCACCTCCTCCTATACTTTATAAAATGTCCGCTTTTTCTCTCTCATTTTCCTTTCCCCAGCCTCATCTGTTCGCCTGAATAATCTTTCCGTCCATCTTGCAATATTACCCCCAAAATTTTGTCCCGTACTGCTCATTACTGTTTTGTCTTCCTCCCCACTTTCCCAAAACCATAAATATTCCATTTTGGTTCTTTGATCCTGTCTTGCAATGTTGTAAACTCTCCATATTCACCTGGGTCTTTAACCCTCACTGATTTTTCGTGAATTTTCTCATTATGTGCTCCTGTTGATTCCTTCTTAACTTGATTACACTCAAAGCTATGCTTTCAGCATTTTCTAACTAACTTCAACTTCTTTCTTCATTTTGTTTTGGCCAAGTAATGTTTAAATATGTTTCCAGCCAATCCACTGCTTTCAGTTACACCTGTCATCTTGCTCCTTCCCACCATTTTCTGCTTCATAAGTGTACTTACAAAGTTATCTTTAGAAACAACGTATTTACAATAATCAAGTTGCTTTTCAGGCCCAGATCCACGAGACTCTAAATTTCCATTTCCTCCAGCATCTTAACATCTACCCATTATGGCATCTCTTTCTTCATCCATACCTTTGCATTAAATCGCTCAGTAAAACCACCCTTTCATGTTGTACAAAGGCTCTAAGACACAGATTTAAATTCCCTTAAAAACACTTCCCCTCTCACTCTCTTCCAATCTTGGGTCATGCTCACTGAATCTTACTTATACAACCCTAGAACTAACACTTTGGTACTCTTTCTCCTTACACCACAAATGCTGCATCTTTCATAACCCCACACCTTTCAGCGACCCCATACACAATCACTCATGCTCTTCCCATTCCTGAACACCTTTTACTGCTGTCTCACTGTGTCAAAACTTCCAGCTGTCTCTCCTTAAATATAATTGCTGTCTAAGTTTCATCCCTTCTGCTTCCCTTGCACACTCATCCATAACCCCAAGAAACATCATATTACGACTTTTTTCATTTAATGTTTTTTTTTTATTTATTTGATTTTTGTGCCTGGCGGCGGACATGCAACTATTTCTTGGGAGTCATCACTTGATTTTCATTCGCCTTATGCGGAGAGGTTACCTTGCCTCTTCGGGGGCATCTCCTCCGTCTAACGGGTTCACAGCAATTACTACTGTAAGTGCGCCTGTGCATCGGACTCTGAACTTGAACCCCAGACCATTGTCACTTCATAAGGCCAATAACAAACAGACTCACTTGAGGTATGTAATAAGTATATTGAGTAAAAAAGCCACAATAATGTAACTGGTAGACTGTATTTTTCAAGATACAAAAAAAACAAAAAAGGGATAAAAACAAGGGAACTTTCAACCGTTTGCGCAACGGTCCTCTTCAGTTGGCTGAAGAGGACCCGTTGCGCAAACGGTCGAAATCTCCCTTGTTTTTATCCCTTTTTGTATTTTTTGTATCTTGAAAAATACAGTTTATCAATTACATTATTTTGGCTTTTTACTCATTATTTTCGATCACAATGTAGTGATGCACCACAGATAATAAGTATATTGCCAAATCCCTTTTTCATTCCATTTCTCTTAAGTATATTTTTGTTAATTTCCCACCCTGTTTGCCTTTAATACAATATTTTCATTCCTATAGTTTTAAGCTTATAGCTATATGATATATTCTAGTTCTAGGACATTTGTCTTTTTGATAGATGACTGCCGACAAAAAAAATTTGATTTGCGAGTGAAAAACGTACAAAAACTAACTGAAACACAATTCGGAAGATGATATTTTCACAGGATGAAACTAATATCTCAATAAACGACAGTATCATTGCAACTCCAGTATATGTTTGTTTTGGTATTACACTCCTAGCGCTTTTTATTCTCGAAGTATAGAGCAAAATGTTATAGATATTGCAAGACATTCTTCCATCGGTAATCAGGCTTTCTTAGCATAGCACATAGGCTTCAAATTCAGATGCAACAGCAAAACGAGAGTAAAATAAATAGAACAATAAACTGGGAAATGAGATAGAAATATATTCTAGAAACAAAGGCGTTAAAAAGCAAAAGCAACTGCTAAAATCTCCCACTGCTTTAATTTCTTTCGTGTTGAAGATATTCTTTTTTTCACATGAAAATAAAAGTAGCATTTTCTTTTCCTATTCTAACTGGGTTTTAAGCAGAGTCATAAAGACAGACCAGTAAGCGCTCAATAAATTAACCATGGCAATCAGCCTTAGTGCTAAATTAAGCTTCATAATCTGGCCATTACTAGATTATACCCACTGAGTGGCCCTTCCGGGAAATTTACAACGGAATAAATTCACAAGGACTTCACATTTTCTGGCTGGGTCTTTGCACTTATTTCCTGAAAATATAGTGATAACTCTCTCTCTCTCTCTCTCTCTCTCTCTCTCTCTCTCTCTCTCTCTCTCTCTCTCTCTCTGTGGATGTCGGTTTGTTGGCTTCCTCGTCTTTTTACTAATTCTCTTAGTGAAGATAAAGTAGGCAATAAAAGATATATATATATATATATATATTATATATATATATATATATATATATATATATATATATATATATATATATATATATATATATATATATACATACATACATACATACATATATATGTATATATATGTATATACTGTATGTATGTATGTATGTATACATATACATCTATTACCTCTTAATTTATATACTACTCCATCTGGTATTATCTCTGGCTGACAATTTATAAGCTGGAACTCTTTCATCACTGGGATTTACATTTAGAGCGATTTGAGATTTTCCTTTCAAAGAGAAACGTTTTTCCTACTAATTACTTACAAGCTATTCCTGTAATTGATTATTTTCCAGAGCTCACTTCAGTTACATCTGAAGTAGGTTACACGTCTTAACCTCTCTCTCTCTCTCTCTCTCTCTCTCTCTCTCTCTCTCTCTCTCTCTCTCTCTCTCTCTCACAGTAGGTTTGTTTCTTTTGCCTCATTGAACAGTGTTAAAGTTACTTAATCAACCCGAAACTTTTGAAGGTGGTTGAGGTATAAGCTCGGCTAGAAAAAATCTTTGCCATCATTACTACTATGCGGACCTTTTTCAGCCATCCCATTGAGTTCACTGTTTGGCTGCATAGCTGTCTAATCCTACCATCCTTCTCCTCCTTCTCCTCTATGATCTCAAAACCATTGTTTTCAATTTCCATGATCAAATAAATAATGGTTTTTCCACCTTCTCTGTGTTCACGAAAATTCCAAAATTTGCGACACCCTGAGGCGTAAACCCTCAAGCAATTGTTATAAACTCAATTTCCGTGATCAAATAAATAATGGTTTTTCCACCTTCTCTGTGTTCACGAAAATGTCAAAATTTACGACACCCTGAGGCGTAAATCCTCACGCGAGTATTTATTATTATAAACTCAATTTCCATGATCAAATAAATAATGGTTTTCCCACCTTCTCTATGTTCACGAAAATTCCAAAATTTGCGACACCCTGAGGCGTAAATTCTCACACAGTTATTTATTGTTGCAAACTCAATTTCCGTGATCAAATAAATAATGGTTTTTCCACCTTCTCTGTGTTCACGAAAATTCCAAAATTTGCAACACTCTGAGGCGTAAATCCTCGCAATTATTTATTGTTATAAACTCTCATAGCAAGTGCAGAAATCAGTAGCATCACAAATTAGCATGTAATTATGGAATTTCCAAAATAATTCCATGGTTTTAAGGATGAACCTGTACATTACTAAAAGCACATAATTGTAATCTATCATTTTTCTTATATGTTATGACAATATTCGTATTTCTAGTGTATATTGCATTAAATATCTTCAGGGAACAGAAACCTCATCTCTTAATGAACTTTAGGTTAAGCTGACCCACCCAGTCCGCTGGTAGTGCCTGGACTTGAAATCCAAACTTAGATCACAAGCATTTGCTGGCTTGTAAAGGCGATAACCCTTTACGTAAAAGCTTAGATCCACAAACGAACATTATGGCCATGGTCGGGATGAACACCAGAAACTATTAGAGGAAAGATATTGGATACTGTAAAAGCATTGATTGTTTTTCTTTATTCAGCTTCAACTCTGGATGCCTGGCAGATAACTTTGATTACAAATCTATAGGTATAGGTAAAAGCAAAGCCCATTGACTTCATTCAGTCAGAAACCTCGAGCCAGGAGAGGAACCTATTATTTTTTAGTCCGTTTAGACAATAAATCCTCCATGAAATCTGCCATATTGATAAATACTCTTAGAAACGGACCCAAGTCCAAGACATGCAAATCGGAATGTAACCGCCAGGAAGGATGAAATGGATAGAAAATAAATTCAAGAGATAAACACTGGACATTTTAGCTCTTTGCTACTATGCAAAAGGAATGGGGAAAGAGAGAGTGGATAGGTGTAATCTTTATATTTACTCAGGAGCAGGTGAGCAATGAACAGTAGATTACAACTTGCAAAATTTAGATGAAAGCACAGTATTGAAATGTGAGTATTATTGCATGTTAAGCATCAACAAATGAACTCACCAAAGTAATAAAATGAATCATATAAAGAACAGTTGAATGTTATAGAAGACATACGAGACAGATATGAAATTTGTTGTTGGTGACAAAAATGCAAGTTCTTGGGAGCAACGAAGGACTAGGAGGAATGCAAACAAAAATAGGATACAGCTGATTAGTGCCCATGATGCAAATAAGTGGAATTAGAAATAAAGCAAAACTCAGATAGAAATCCGCGGGTTAATTTAGGATTACTGCAGAGATCATTTTAATGACATCTCTTGTCCACAAGACCGTCTTGCAGAAAATGGGACGAGGAAACAAAGCCTGATGATTGGGAATAGGAAATCATAGCAAATGTACAAGAGTATGGTGACCTGACTAAATATGGACATCATAACAACATTGCACTTAATCGAATATGATAAAAATATTCATTATATTCAGTTTCAAAAGCCAGGAGAAGGAAATTCATAATATGTTAAGAGATGAACAAACCGACTTTAGGGAAGGCAGAAATTGCACATATCAGACATTTGTGTTAAATCCTATTTAGCAGTAGTGTGTGGATTTAAAAATCCCCATCTGATGACTTTTGTTGGTTATGAGAATGCTTTTATCTGCGTCAAAGTGCAAATATTTTGGATGGTCTTGCGCCACTATGGTATTCCTGTTAAAGTAAATAAAGCTTACTGAAATTATCTATGAATGTAGTAAATACTGATGGATTATTATCAGGTGAATTTGTTGTAAACCGTGGGATGCTACGTGAAAGTATTATTTCACCTTTGCTGTTTATCACTATCATGGACTTTATAACGAATAAATGGCCAGAAAGGGTATAGATTGAAGTAAAGATAAAAACTTGGCAGACTTGGAATACGTAAATAATATTGTTAGAATCAATAAAATACCACAAGACTCACAAAACTTTTTTAACTGAATACGTCTTATATCCAGAGAGACAAGAGTCAAGATCTTATATTAACTTCTTAACACTTCATATTATTGTGTAATTTTCATACACACACGCACACACACACACACACACACACACACACACACACATACATATATATATATATATATATATATATATATATATATATATATATATATATATATATATATATATATATATATGTATATATGTATATGTATGTATATATATATATATATATATATATATATATATATATATATATATATATATATATATACACATACATACATAATTTTGTTTATATATATCACTGTTTAAAAAACTGCCTTTATATGAAAAATTTTGTAAGCCACACGTACCATAACATCAGTGATAACGTATAGTACAGTAATCAAACATCATACCCAGTTTTTAATTCGCACAAAGAGATACCATCGGCCACTTTCACTTTTCTCCCTTTCCTACTTTTACAGGCTTAATGTTTCCCTCCATGCATTCACCTCATGACCTCTCCATTGTCTTGTCGTTTTACTCGAAGTACATTTCTTTTTGTAGCAGAATTCCTTTTTATGATTCACCAGATATTTTTGGGTTACAATTTCACGTAATCTTACTTGTTCACCTTATAATAATATGTCTGTACCTAATGGGTTGCCCATGAATGATTTTGTTTCGCATAGGTCTTTTTCAACTCGTAAGTGCAATGATGAAACGGAGTCTCCTCGTTACTTTTGCTTTTCTCTCCATGTGACCTTTCAAGAGAGACAGACGACCGCTTTTAAACTGAGCTTAATTTCTTTCAGTCAGAAATTTGTATGAGCATTTTTTGTAACAAATAGATCTTTAGTACACATTCAGAAAGCTAATCTAAGCAACTATGTCAGAGGATAAATAGAGAAATTCCAAATGGGAACGCAGGTGGCTGTGGAGTGGTTTTACAATTACCACTCCGTCAGCACTCCCTGAGTTAGCCAGAGCAGTGTGTTATCAAGTTAGGATTTACTTGCCACCTATTCATGGACTTTGTGATTAAGATTGCATAAAGGGTTCGCTCGTGATGTTAACCAGGTAGATATGTTTTACTGGCCAAAAAAAAAAAATGCGTTTAAATATAACTATAATGTTCATTCAATGTACTGAGGGTTTTTTTTGTATATACAGCCGACGACTTATTGGTATTACAAAAGAACTTAGACAAGAATCATCATAGTATGAGAGTTTGTGCATTCATGTCTAACTAACAGCATGCAAGTAGTTGTTTTTGTTTGCAACAAAACAATGTGCTTTGGCATCCTTCCTTCTTGGTGGCCTTACTGTGACACCATGTGAGTAAAAGTAGTCAGTCATGAAGAGTCTTATTTAGGTCTATAATAACTGCCATACTTTTATCATTTCACTAAATTTGGGTAAGCTCTGTTAAATCAGATAGCGGTTTGACACTATTAAATGCACATAGGACTCAAAGCTGATCAATACTGAAAGTATTGTTTCTAACAATTCTACTTTTCATCATTTCTTTCACTACTCTAACACAGCTCTACTTCCAGAAGTTCAGTGTTAAACATGGAAATATTTTTAAATGAATGACGGCAATTCACTGAATCATTGCAAGTAGTTATTGTATTCAAGAGATTAAAAGAATTGGTGACTTTAGTATAGAAAGAAAACTTTCACCTCATTTCTTTATTCCCTTCAACACGATTCCTCCATTCGCCCTTTCTCTACTGGTCCTTCGCCTCCCACATTTTGTCTTCACGGCCATGCAGTCCAACACCAGAACAAGAACACGTGGCCACACTGGACTTTTAGAAGTTAAGTATACCTTAGTTTAACCAGACCACTGAACTGATTGACAGCTCTCCTAGGGCTGAGCGAAGGATTAGATTTATTTTACGTGGCTAAGAACCAATTGGTTACCGAGCAACGGGACCTACAGCTTATTGCGGAATCCGAACCACATTATAGCGAGAAATGTATTTCTATCACCAGAAATAAATTCCTCTAATCCTTCATTGGCCGGTCGGAGAATCGAGCGCGGGGCCAGCAGAGTGCTAGCTGAGAACGGTCCCCACCCCTCCAATGAGGAACTGGACTTTTAGAGAAACAACAAAGCGAGGCCCTCGATAATTTCTTTGAAACCAACCCATGCAATTACATTTCAACGGCACCCGGAGTTTTTTTATAATTCTTTCCCACATGCTGGTTCCTTAGTTGAGATGAGCGCTGATAGAGGGTCAGCGGGGCTTCGAGGGATGCCATAGTTTTAAGATTAACATATCTCATTTCCCAGTGCTTTACATTTCGGAAACTGGCATTCAAGAGGTGTAAGTGTCAACCTTTCCAGGCGACTAGCCGAGACAGTTAAAGGCCCCTCCCTTTACTGCTTTACGTCAAATAAAAAAAAATGTCATTCAATTAATTTTTTTTATATTTAAATTTTTCTTGACTTTTCTGGTTTTAGGAAATCTCACTTTCTGATATTTGTTCGTCCAGTCTGCAGCTCTCCTGAGATACTAAGATACAGTTGCTGATAAACTAGAGCCCGTGACGTGGTAATTGTACAGCTTAGACTGCCCTAACTCAAACCTATAAAATTATCTGTGGAGAGATAGTCTGCACCCACCCTTTCTTAACATCCCTTTTTGTAAGTGGCATATAAATTCGATGTTTTTATTTGCCCAGTGTTCTCTCCAGTTCTCTGATGTTAATTAAACAGATGTGAACTGACACTCCCAACCTCTTGAAAAAGAGAATTAGTAATTTCAAAGTGAAAATTACAGCAATAGTGTTATTTTCGAGAGTTTGATTACGGGTAAGAAGAATTTTCTGTCAAAGTGGGTAAAAAATTGCATGTCCCAAGTTGATGTTTTAAAATGATTGGCGGGTGTTATTAACTTCAATTAATATGAATTAACAAAATTAATTAAAGGTAGATTTGACCCCAGAATGGATAAATGGAGTTTGTGAGGTAGTTGAAAGGGTTGTTAAATTTTGGTCCTGAACGACGGTCGAAGTTAGAGACTTCTGCCACTATCAAATACTGTCCATCGCTCGACTCTTTCAATTCCACGCAAGAAACATAGATCTCGTGTGGCGAAACTGCTCATCAAATATGGGGCAGAACTCGCGCCGTGGTGTCAAGGAGAAAACTGTGGATAAAGATTACTGAATTGAAAATGACTCTGAGGTGGAAGGTGTATTCTAAAAGACAATAAAAGCAAGGGCTTTAAAATAGTTTACTGATGGACTGACAACGTAATTATGAATACTTTTCGATGCGTATTTTTCAACTCTCATTTACGGTAATTAGCTTTCGACAATTTTTTCCTGTTCATTTAGTACAGTTATCATGAATAGAGATTCGGTTATAGATTGATAAAGTATGCTTAGGATCTCATGGCTTTCGAGGGAATGTCTATATAAAAACATAGGCTGAAAAGTTTGGCTTCTGATAGAAGTTAATATTTTTATTTGCAAAGATACCACCAGAAATAGAAAAAAAAGTTCCATTTTTCACTGATATATCATGGATACTTTCAAATTCCCAAAGGTTTTGCAGCTCAATACAGAATGTGAATAATATAAAAATAAAAAAAAAGGATGGCTGTCGCATAGAATGAACGTGCCACCAGAAAAAAAATATATTTTTTCGTTCCTGGACGTTTGAGCTTCATCTGAAAACCAAGAAACTCCAGTGGCAATATTCTTCAGAGACTTCTTGGAAACCTCCGAAGGGAGGATGCCCTACCAGTTAACATCCTCTCTTCCCTCCAAAGCAGAGGAATCACACCGGCACTGATGGCACACGAAATTGATTGCAGTATCCAGTGGATCGGGTTTCATATCTTGCAACAGAAAGCCTTGGAAGGTCTCCAAGGAAATGCATAGAAATATCGCACCTTTGAATGATTGTGGGAGCATCGGTGATTTTCTTTCCCCTTTTGCTTTTCATATTTATTTTCTTCGAGGGTTCGGTATTTGAAAGCAACTGCTTTACTTTTGCTTATTTATTTGTTTTTTTATGAACTTGACTGTGTTTTTGCGTTTTTTGCCGTACTTGGGAGTTTACATTTGGATGAAGTGATTATATATCGGGATAACAAATTTAAAATCTCCGTCGTTGTTATTAATATTCATTAAGTACATTAAATACTATACAAGACACAGGTGTATGCACGGGGCTTGCAACCTCACTCCTTATCAGAAAAATGTCTTGACAAACGAAAACGCCTCCAATGCCTATGACGCAGGAGATCTCCGTGAAATTCCGGCACTCAAATTTCCTGTGCATTCACTTCCACAAAGCTCCACTCACCTCAAACCTCACGTCTCATAGTTCTTATCCAGGTTCGTCTGGTTGTCCCAGGATCCACCTGGTAATAAGTGCATTAGAGCCAAGAGCTTTCTTTCGCAGAAAACTAAAGAGCAGCTGCTTTTTAGTTTTCTGCGAAAGAAAACTATTCTGCTGGCTTTGTCTGTCCGTCCTCACTTTTTTCTGTCCGCACTTTTTCTGTCCGCCCTCAGACCTTAAAAACTGCTGAGGCTAGAGGGCTGCAAATTGGTACGTTGATTATTCACCCTCCAATCATCAAACATACCGAATTGCAGCCCTCTAGCCTCAGTAGTTTTTATTTTGTTTAAGGTTAAGGTTAGCCATAATCGTGCTTCTGGCAACGATATAGGACAAGCCACCACCGGGCAGTGGTTAAAGTTTCACGGGCCGCGGCTCATACAGCATTATACCGAGACCACCGAAAGATACACCTATTTTCGGTGACCTTGATTATACGCCGTAGCGGCTGTACAGAAAACTCGATTGCGCCGAGAAATTTCGGCGCATTTTTTTACTTGTTTTAAGATTGGCACCTCTTCACGTAAGAGCTGAATCCACAACCGGAAATTACGTTCTTTCTTGGGAACTGATAGGCAACAGCAGGTGCCACTGGTCTTAGTCATCTAGGAATAGCTCACTACAAAGAACTGTGTATCCTTCAGCCTCGTGTGAGTGTGTGTATGTGCGTGTGTGTGCGTGCGACCAATGAATCCCTTAAGATCCTACCACATTAAAGACGTGCAGCTAAATTTCATGTCACGAATAAATTAATAATAAGAAAGAAAGAACGAGTGGATGTCTGAGTGCGTCGTCATGTAATGGAACCCAAAATCTAATGTGGAAAGCCCCCGGACAGAGCGTAAAGAACGACCAAAAAGTTTGACATCATTTGTTATATAATCACCGCCCAGCGCAGGACAACTGTTGTAAATGTGGCAACTTAATGACTCATAATCCATAAATATGGCTAACGATACTCTGTCCTTTTTGGCTAACTTAATGGAAAGGGGAGGGTGTAAACTGGCCCCAGATGCCTAAGGAAAACACAATAATACTGGATTAATTGCATTATAACTGTTCGTTCCTCATTTTCTGCGATGTTCCTCGTTCACATATTTCCCATATCCCTTTGTGTCGTTTTGATATACACAAACAATGCGTAGCATTAATGTCAGTGTGATCATTTTTATCACAAGGCCATCAGTCACCGAGATGAGGAAGTAATTAATTAAGAAAGGCCTTTAATGCTAGTTTGGAGAATAGCTTGTGGGATCCCCCCCCCTCCATCCAAATAAGCGTTTCAGAAGTATTGTTACAATCCTTAAGCTGAGAACAAAGAATATTTATTTTTTTTTCCATTCTTGTATATCCTTTCCAAGGTTAGGTTATCTCAACACGGCAAGAGGGATGGAAAGGTAACCGAATGCTTTGATTACTTGATGATATAAAAATTCACCTATATGAAAACTATCAAATGTGTAAGCAACGAGAGACATTGGTCTGTCGGGCAATTGGCCAAAATGAAAAAAGTAACTACCAGTTTTGCTGAAGTGAATTAAGACCAGGGAAACAGTTAAAGTTGCCCTTTTACTCTAGTATATTTCTTGTTTAATAGAAGACACCTCACACTAATCTTGATAAACTTAGTTTGATATTTCACATGATTAATGATCATTTTAAGGGATCACTGTTACCTTTAGAGTACTCAGTCATAAATCTTTTGTTATGAGAGTTCAGGGATCTGGCTGAAGTGACGTATATTTTTGAAATCTGTGATTAGTTGTATGATAACCAGATGCTTGGTACGCATCGCGACAATATACATATATATATATATATATATATATATATATATATATATATATATATATATATATATATATATATATATATATATATACATACATACATATCGAGTACGGAATGCCTTACTTGACGATTGGTGTTTTGGTAAGGGGTCATATAACATGGGTTACTGGAGACAGGATCTGAATGATATTGGTGTTACTTAATCTTTGCTCAAGAATTGTTAACTTAACAACAACGATAGTAAAAAAAAAAGATGAATATTAATGCCATGAGCTTATTCACCTGTTAATATCGCCATTCATATCACACCAAAAGCTGCATCATTTCAACGTTTTGTTTGACAACAAACACGTTCAGGATTTATGACACTGAATTTACGCCAAACTCTGTCATTTAGTATTGTTCAAGTTATTAGTCAATTATTTTGGAGAACAGCTTTGGTATTAGGCAGTTCCATAGTCAAACATAAATCACAGACACCCTCCACCGGAACCATTGTTTCTGTTATAGCACTGAATGCCATTATTGAAGACCCTCTTTTGTTGTAACGAGGGCTGCATTGTAGTTCTACTATTAGATGGAAGTTGAGTAGCATATATCACAACGTTTTCGACAATAAAATTCAAGCTACCCTTATGCAATAATGTAAGGGCAGTAAGGACTTTCGTTTAAATCGTAATCATAAATGTTTTTTTTAGCTATACCAAACTACTATGTATTTCAGGAAGTCTGAGCCATCGTTTTTTTCCCAATATCTTTCAAACCAATCGATTGATTGGTATGGTACTTCGAAACAGAGTTTCTCACACCCTCCCCTAATTTTTGATAAAAAATTCCATGTCCAAATACAGATTTTAAAGGCACTTTACTCTTGAATTTTAGGACACAGCCAAATCTAGCCAGTCAAGATTTAAGAATTCATTCGGATAAGCACTCTTGGGGTGCTTATCATTCCTATCACCCACCCTTCCTCAGTCTTTCAATTTCACTTCCCCGTCTGTCTTTTCATTCATTCTCCACTCATCTCTCTCTCTCTCTCTCTCTCTTCGCAATATTTGTTATGTAAAGGAATGTTTTCAGGGACATATTAGCATTGCAATTTTTCAACTGGGCAAAGAAGAAGAAGAATGTAGGATGAAATAAGCTAACGACCTACATGGTTATACAGAATTTAGGGGTTACCGAAATCTTTGTAGTTGATGAATGAAATGTCGGTTTAAACGACGGGTTTATCACTTGAGTATCCAGTTACTACTGAGAAGGTTGTCTCATCGCCGTTCAGAGTTATGGCTTACATGTTGAAATGGTTCATAAACTGTTCTGTGATTTTAACCCATTATTTTGTATTACATATGTAGAACAGTGAATTTAGAATAAACATGAAATAACTTTTCATCACAAAATTATGCAAACAAAATAAAAAAATCACATTCATGAAAGAAAGCAACATACGCTACGAGGTGTAATGATGTCAAGGCAGAGAAGGGGGAATTTCAATGGTGGTATCGGAAAGGAGAGTTAGGGATAGTGGGGAATTTACTACAAGTAGATACTCAGGACAAGTTCGGTAGTTACCAAGCTCGTATGTCCGAAAGCGTTGATCAGTTTGCTGGCTACCCCATCAAATTCAAGAGTAAAGTGCCGGAGAAAGCTGAATTTGGAAGTTGAATCTATTACCAAAAATTAGGGGAGGGTATGAAAAACACTGTTGCAAAGTAACACGCCGATCCTTCAATAAATTTGGAAGATATTGGCAAAAAAAGATGACTCAAACTCCCTGAAATACATAGTAGATATCAATTAACATCCAGGGAACAAATTCCATTTGCTAAAGTTTCTCAAGATCTTGCGAACCGAGGACAATGTTTGTTACGTTTGTTACTCTCGCCAATGTTTGTTACGTTTGTTACTCTCGCCAATGTTTGTTACGTTGGTTACTCTCGCTTATCGTTAAATTCAGTCCGCTGTGGCTGCTAATTTTCTAGCTTTTGAATTAAGAATACAAAGTTAAGTACACCTTAGTTTAACCAGACCACTGAGCTGATTAACAGCTCTCCTAGGGCTGGCCCGAAGGATTAGATTTATTTTACGTGGCTAAGAACCAACTGGTTACCTAGCAACGGGACCTACAGCTTATTGTGTAATCCGGACCACATTATAGCGAGAAATGAATTTCTGTCACCAGAAATAAATCCCTCTTATTCTTCATTGGCCGGTCGGAGAATCGAACGTGAACCCAGCAGAGTGCTAGCTGAGAACGATACCTACCCGGCCAATGAGGAACTATTAAGAATACAGAAACTTAAAGTCTTTGGTACGGAAGTGTAGTTTTTTTTTTATTATTATTGCTTCCTGTTTATTGAAAGTTTATTAAAAATGAACCATTTTTACCCTTACTTTCATTTTTTTGGGGTGGCTGGTGGGGGTGGGGAGGGGGTGGAGGGGGTTGGGGGGGAGGATTTTGAGCGTCATTAGAAATCTGCAGAGGCCTCATTTTCCAGCTTTGCAAAGTTCCCTGGCTTCTCAGTCGTTTATCTGTGCTACCTTCATAATCTCATATTAAGAATCAGACTCCTCTTCTCGATAGTAACTAACACCACTGATATAAAAATTTGGATTATGTAACGTGGCCTCATTTGTATATGCTAATTTTTACCATTATTTTATATCTCACTGTTTAGATTTTGTTATTAATCTTCTATTATTTCTGTTTTAAGGGCCTCTAAAGCGGTTAAAAGTATGAAATCTAAGAGGCTGAAAAATACAAATTCATGTCTTTTTTAAACATAGTACCCTCATGGCATAGATTACAACTGCTCCCTGTAAAGAAATAATAAATGAATAAATTAAAATAATTCTATATCACGACATATTATAAATGTTTATTCCATTCCAAATAAGAACTTATGTAAACAAATAATTCTATGATATTCATTAGGATAAGAAGAGTTATATATCACGAACGTTTTTAAGAAAATTTTTTAAAGGTTTTAGAGGTGAATTCATTATATCCCTGACTTCATGATTTATTTAGTTGAGAATGATGGGCAAATAATTATTAAGAGATAATATTTCTCAGCGATAATCCCGTAACCATTTCTTTTTAGTCAGAAATCTTGCCACGCTCTACCAATAACTGTTTGCATCAGAAGATTATTTCAGCTCCCCGCGAATATTTAGAAACAATCCGGTATGTTGAATACAGAGTAGGGTTTCATGTTTCTCAGAAATACCAATAATGTTACTGTTGTCAGATGTTTTCAAATAATGATCTCTCTCTTGAACGTCGCCTCTCTTCCAAGAATAGATAAAAGAAACGATTCAAAAGGGAACATTGTTAACTCTGCTCTGAGTTATCTTTTTTTCCCAGGCGGAAAGAGCTTATGAAGGTCCTTAAGATGAATTAGCGATAATCAGCAATTAATTCCTCAGAGTTCTCGCATAGAAGCTTCTCGCTATTGCGATTCACCGTTATTCACCAGGTAAATGCCTCATCCTCATCAATATCACTTGTAACATAATTCTTTTCAAGGCCTCAGTGATTATCATTAATGATACTCGCTGAAGACTACTAGCATGCTTTGACACGATTTTTTTTTAACTCAGATAAAAAAATTGGTAAGAAAAGTAGATACGATATCAAGCGATGGAGGGAACCTGCATGCTGGGCTGGAGGAGTTTAGAACAAATTTGTATGTAAAATGATTATTCAGTGTAAAATGATTATTCAGTGTAAAATGATTATTCAGTGTAAAATGATTATTCAGTGTAAAATGATTATTCAGTGTAAAATGATTATTCCGTGTAAAACGATTATTCAACAGGTAAAAAATGCGCCAAAGTTTCTTCTGCGCAATCGAGTTTTCTGTACAGCCGCCACAGCGTATAATCAAGGCCATCGAAAATTGATCTATCTTTCAGTGGTCTGGATATAATGCTGTATGAGTCGCGGCCCATAAGACTTTAACCAAAGCCCGGTGGTGGCCTGTACTATATCGTTGCCAGACGCACCACTATGGCTGACTTTAACCTTAAATGAAACAAAAACTAAACTGGCTAGAGGGCTGCAATTTGGTATGTCAGATGACTGGAGGGTGGATGATCTACATAGCAACTTGCAGCGCTCTAGCCTCAGTAGCTTTTAAGATCTGAGGGCGGACAGAAAAAGTTCGGACAGAAAAAGTGCGGACAGAATAAACCGGCACAATAGTTTTTCTTTACAGAAAACTAAAAAGCCACGATAATGTGCTTCGGGTACATATTTCATATCGAGAATGATCGAAATCCTTGTCATAGCCGTCTGAACCTAATGAAAATCACCTGAGAAGGTTAAAATAGGTAAAAATTTTGTTTTTAGGACACGAGAAATTTTTAACAAGGACCACTTATTAAAATGCCAATTTTATATTTCGCATGTTCCCATTACTAGCAGAACTTGTCTTAGAATTTCAGTGAAAATATGAGGAATCAATAAAAACGTATCGTGTTGAGCAGATGAATGATTAGAAGAATAAAAAAAAAGTTTTTAAAGAAAGTCAAGCTGCTACCAGTGACAACGCCATTCAGAGAGAACCTGCAAACCTTCAAACAGAACCCAGTTCAGCTGCAACAAAGACCTCGACTCTCACCCATCCTATCTTCTCTCCAAGGCAGAAGAATCACCACCAGAACTTCTGGCCTCTCCGGGATTAATGATTCGTATTGCGTCTTTACTGTCAGATGAAAGATCATAGACACATTTATTCCTTTGTCTTATTACTTTTCATATTTCGTTTGCCACTGCCAGATAGCACTGGATGTACTAGACAAAAACTTCTTTCAGTTTTCTTCGGAAGATGGAAAGAGAAACCCACAAGATTCCTGTGTATAACTTGTTTACTTGTAAATATTTAAATATTACTTGAATCTCGAGTACTTTCAGGTCCTAACTATGACGCTTTTTCAAGAGATATGAAGTTGGTCAGGCTGGTTCAAGGCCCAGCAATCTCTTGAAAAAGGGTCACAGTTAGGACCTGAAAGTACTCGAGATTCAAGTAATATTTAAATATTTAACAAGTAAACAAGTTATACTCAGGAATCTTGTGGGTTTCTCTTTCCAACTGGATGTACTGTTATTTTGGGATCAGATTTTATAGTTTTCTGTAAAAGGAAACTATTGAGACGGTTTTGTCTGTCCGCCCGCACTTTTTCTGTCCGCCCTCAGATCTTAAAAACTGCTGAGGCTAGATGGCTGCAAATTGGAATGTTGACCATCCACCCTCCAATCATCAAAAGTACCAAAACTGCAGCTCTCTAGGCTCAGTAGTTTTTATTTTATTTAAGGTTAAAGTTAGCCATGATCGTGAATCTGGCAACGCTATAGGACAAGCCACCAAAGGGCCGTGGCTGAAAGTTTCATGGGCCATGGCTCATACAGCATTATACGCTATACAGAAAACTCGATTGCGCCGAAGAAACTTTGGCGCATTTTTTACTAAGAGAATTTTCTTACTTCCGTATGAAACGTATTATTTTCTGCTGTCCGCAGGACGTGCATAGATCCAAATATATATACAAAGTCGTAGACCTAACGTAATAAAGAATATTTATTCCAGCTGGCTTCCTCTCAACCACGCAACGAACCGAACTAAATTATTCATACACACGTATACACAACGGTTTAAATATGAATTCACACAGATGCACTGACATCTTAGCGAGAGAGAATAAAACCTTCCTCGACATGTGTTGTTGGTCTACTAATAATGCATCCCTGCTGTCAGGTGGAGGTTACTCCAGGTGATTAGCTGTTGCTTAGAAGAATTTATTTACTGGTTCTTAAAGGACGAAGAAGAAGAAGAAGAAGAAGAAGAAGAAGAGAGAGAGAGAGAGAGAGAGAGAGAGAGATGATGAAGTGCAGGTGTTGGGGGAAGCTTATACGTTATTAAAGGTGCCTTATTGTTCATTATTACATAGTAAACATGTAAGACATACAGAAAATATATTAGGGTATTTTGTGCTCACATACACAGGCATTTTTATATATATATATATATATATATATATATATATATATATATATATATATATATATATATATATATATATATATATATATATATATATATAAATATCTGTGTGTTTCCTCGCATTAGAAATAGGCAGGTTAATGGAGTAAGGGACAGGACGTCGTCCTAGAACAGCTTCCGAGCAAATCTAAGGTCGAGCGTGTCTTTCTTAGACTTTTTATAACTTCCTAGGATTACGTTTCTGGTCATCCTAGGTGCAAGATCTTTTGTGAAATATGGGGCAATACTGTTGTTGGAACTGGTTAGCAGAGACAGTGAAAAGCTAAGCTCCCTATTACCCGTTGAGACAAGCTCAAGACAATTGTGAACTTTCAGTGCCTTGAAGCGTATTTTATTATTTCTTAATGCCTGTGGTTTTTCTGATTATTATTTACGCATTTTCTTTATTGGGTTTTAATTATGTTATGGGAAATATCCCACAATGTCTCATATTTAAACTAATATAAGAATGTTTCTTTGATTGACAGATGTTACTGGGATAAAGCATGCACAGGTGTGCAAATAGCATGGACAATGGTCGAGGTGACTGTTTTAGACACCTGTCTTTATTATGTTTGACTAATGGACTTTGGTGTTAATATTGGACACTTTTTGAAAACAGGCTAAACGTTGGGGGCCTTGATTTCTTTGCGAAAAGATCCGCTTGGTTGGAGGACTTTGAGTACTGCCGGTGAGGTGAACTGGAACTTTTATTTTCAAGAAAAACCTGAATGGGTTTAATTTACTTTGTTTAACATGTACTGATTCTTTGAAGCAGTTATCACGCTGACTGTCTTTTTCCTCCATTATTTTTTTTATCCGCTATATCTCTTTGATTTTATAGGTTTTGACTTTGCCATGTTTAATTTTGTGCATTTCTTTTGGGGTTGGTAAGGTGGGAAAACATCCCACATTTATTTTTCTCTGTGCCTCTTTTTAAAAGTTGTGTTTTTCCCTTGTTTCCTCAGATGTATTGAGTGTTTTCCCCTTTGTTCCCTCCTATGTATTGAACAGGGGTCAATATAAATGGAAGGGGATCTGACTTATCATGACCACGGTCGTGTTGACTTATTTTGACTGTTTTGTTGTAAAGACTCAACTGGTGGACGTTGATAGCACTATGTTATATTTCTTACTTGGTTAACTGGGTTAACATTTCTGGGATGCAGATATTCTCATTTCATTCCTGTTTTGGTTCCAATCTACTTGCCATGTTAGATTGCTGAGTAAATTATATTTTTGTAGTCATGTTTTTGTTGTTATTCCTTAGTCCAGTTAGTGACTTGGATAACAAGAGAGAGAGAGAGAGAGAGAGAGAGAGAATGTGCTGACCCAATACGCAGGCTGGCCATTGCTACCGTGGAACCTTTGAGATATAAGTTGATATGACATTATTCTTAAAACAGATGTGGAAGGAGGTTATGACCCTATCTGACCTTGTATAATAGGGCATAATATATATATATATATATATATATATATATATATATATATATATATATATATATATATATATATATATATAATAGTATACATATTGTATATGTGTGTTGAAGTAAATCAAAGTGGAATGCTCTTTTTTTTTATGAGTTGGTTAAGGAAAAGTGTAACTGTTACAAACGAAACAAATTCTCTTTAAAATACTCTCCGTCTATTAATCTGTCTGTGCCCTCTGTTCATGAATCACGTTTCACTGCGATTATTGTTGCAAATTTTGCAAATGCAAAACTTTGTTCCATCCCCAGTAATTTCGTAATTTCAGTTACGAAGCATTATCCTAGTTTACACATTTCAAAGCCACAAATAAATGATGGAAAAACATAGATTATGCATTGCACTTGCAAGAGTTTTTACATTACCAACATCTTAGCAATTGCATAGCCTTACCAGCTAGTACTCGAGAAACAGCAATCGCTTCTTATAAGGCGATGAATTTACAAAAGTTCATGAACCAAAAGATGTTCGCTGTAAGATTACTACTCACAGACGAACCCTCCCCAGACATGAATCTTTCATTTTGTACAGAGCTTTTTCTGTTTCGTCCAGATTTCTGTTTTTAGACAATGAAATTTAATATCTATTTTTGTCAAAGTAACGAAACCAACTTGAATAGAAACAGTACTTAAATTCCTTGAAATATTCAAGAAAAACCTACGTTGAGTTCTGACTTTCTTTTTTCGTTATTGTAACGGTTTTAATGTTCTCACCGTTCGGTACTTTGTTTAATGTTTTTTACTTGTTATGAAATACTCTTACCTTTTCCAGGTTTCTGTACTTTTTACCTTTCACCCCTATTGTGTATTTTTCAAATACACATTGACTTACATTCTATTTTTGTTTACCTTTAAAATGGATACGAAGAAAATGGAACTTTGATTCACCAAGAAACTTAAATTAAGTTACTGAATGTGCTGTTGCTGTTGTTCCAGATTTAGCTGGCCTTGTGCCAGCACGGGCTCTTGCTCCTAGAGCAGCCCGTAGCTCTATGTTGATGAGTCTGTGAGAGAAGAATATGCGTATTGCCTCAAACACCGCATGGCCGCTAGTAAGGCTTTCCACATAAAGGAATTGCCAATCAATTTTGGCCGAACGGTGAACACTGAGGCCATCTTAAGAAACATTTCTTGAATATAAATAAGAAAATATATTTCTAAACATTGAAACATCTTTTCCAGTATATGAAGTGACCTTGAGGTTACGTATTTACCATGGTTCTTCTGATAAACTTCCAATAGTTGGCATCTGTGCACTCTCAAACAGTAGGTACTTGCTTACTACTGAATTAAAGACGTACTTAAGAAAAATAAATTCATAAAAAGGTACATTTTAATGCTAATTGCAGTGGTCACAACACTAGTTATTGCAGGCCATGTGAAGGAGACACAAAATTCTAAGATACAAAGTTACGAAGTATCTATAATGTTCATGCAGAGGGAGAGATAGATAGCCTTTCTTACTGATACAGATGTACGTTTTGCGTCACCAGATAACATCAAAAGAATATATATAAAAAAAATAGTAAACAGTGGATGAAATGGAAAGGGCTGTTTCAGTAGGTTGATAAACAATTAACATGAAACTACGTAGATGAAGTTTTTTTCTATAACCATAACCATGCATATTACTAAATTGAGCTTATCTTCTTGAATATCCCTTTTATGAGGATAGGAAAACCGCAGTGGTACATTGATTTAAAATAACTGTTTCTTGAAGGATGGGGGATAATTGGATAATTTTCTCAGTTAAGTAAATAAAACCATAGTTTAGGTTTTCAAGAGGTACGTTCTTAAGGATATAGGCGAATTTGTGATGTTTTGTAAGACGTTGGATGGATAAAGGAATTGAAATTAGGCAATAAGGATTTGGAATTCTAACTGGAATATGAGATTTAGGCCAAAGTCCAAATGTTGGGGCCTATGAGGTCGTTCAGCGCTGAAAATCATGTTGAAACAATTGTTAGGAAAGGGTGGAGGGTAAGATGAAAGAAAAGAGAATATGAACGGAAGTATAGTAAAATGAAAGGGGTTGCAGTTAGAGGCCGCAGGGACTCTGGAAAGAACCTCAAGTTATGCTTACGATGCACCGAGCGAGGTCCACCGACGGCGCGAGCCTCCGTTGAATTAAAAGGTGACAAGGCAAAGGATTCAGCAAGACTTTCGATAAACCGGTAAGCGGAGGCTACGTCAGATACCGTGGTCGCTAAAATGTTTGTCCATTAAAAGCAAAAACTACGTGTAAAACATATCGAAACAAAATAAAAGCGAGGAATTAAGTACATTTGAATCAATGAGACGGAACTATAACGGAGAAGTAATTGCAAAAGAGCCCGGTTTTTTAAGAAAAGAAAAAATGCAATTGCATCCCAGAAAGTGTAAGGAAATATAATAAAATGTTACATGACTATGCTTTTGTTCATCCTGCGTTAGTTTCTTTTTATCAAAGTGGGGCATTTTCTCTATCATTTCGCAATTCCGTAAAAGGAAGTCAAGATTTTCTATCAAGGGAATCAGAAAGCTGTTTCCCTGAACAAAAGAGACGAACAGCAGAGAGGGGAGTTTTACCCGAGAAGGGAATATTTTGCCTTGGTCCCGAAGGCCATGACCTCAGGCTCACTAGCTGTTTACAGTTCGAGCGACCCTGGAGCACTAATGACAGAGTAAGACAAAAGACGGGAAGGTCATGCAATGTGCATCAAGATGAGGAAATCATTGTGAATATTGGGAAATTTTGAAAAAAAAAAGCTAGCTTAAGCGATATGAAGGAAAGAATCCTAAAACATTGCAGATGGCAAAACTAACGAAAACTTTAAGTGGATGTTTCAGTTGTATGTAAGTTTATATTCCTTTGCATTCTTGCAAATAAGAAAACTCTGACACCCTTCGTTCATTTGCAAATCTGCTTGAAACGCGAAAAAAATTTAAAGAATGTTTCGATTCCAACCATTGCATTCTCACATGATATCAACGACCAAGCACACCTATGGCCATAACAGCTTGAATTATCATAACCACCAGTCGGAGAAGTCATTTTCGTTTAATATACAAAATCAGCGGTAAAAGACAATAGCTGCACTTAGAGAGTTTATCACCGATCTTATAAAAATTTGCCATCGATTGATTTTAACTAAATTATCTTTCTATTGACTTTCAACCCCAGTAATATCACCTGAGCTAGTAGTTCACGTCTGCAACCATTAACTAATAACTTACAACTTTCAAAATATACTTTAGAGTTGTATAGGAAACATCTATAATATTCCATCCTAAAAGCCATAGTAAAACTTACAAAAGCGTTTTTGTTTTTAAGGATTTTAGGCGAAAAACTTTCCTCCCTCATTCATGATATGCAAATTTTAACAGTCAACAGAGTTAAAGTGGAAAAGGAGGTTAGTAAACGTAAAAAAGAATGCTTGAGAGTTAATATGGCATCAAATAACGGATTTTTATGAAGTACTATTCCAATCAAAAAGTGGCGAAACTGCATCCAAAAAAGAGTAATAATATTTTCCATGGGATAATAAAACAAGATTAATATCTGCTGGTCTTTACATTAAAGAGATAAACTAAGGTATATTTAAAAGGACGTATTTTAAAACCTTCAGTTTTGAATTAAAATAGTTGTCCTTCACTTTTTTACTTCCAGTTTTATCTAATTGCGATCATTTTGTTGCATATCTTTCAAATTAGTGTCTAGGATCTGTACTTCTTCTTTAAAACTTAACCGTTCCCTTTAGGCAAACTTTAAAAGCAGGGTGTTTACCACTTTTTGCGAGTTGTATTAAACGCAACTATATCGCGTCGTTCTTTTCAAACGCGGAAGTCAGAGCTATCCATTTGTTCGTCAAAATTGTCCTCGTCACGGCCTTTGTTTCTTCGCAAAAACAAAATGGCATTTATATTTTATAAAATATTGGCATGACTAGAAAATGCACGTATACATGTACTGTACAGTGACTCCATATAAGTGGCTTTTCTGTAAAGGTTGAATAGTGGTTGGTTATCATGGGACCGACTTACAAATTTTTTTTGTGAAAACGGTGAACAACGTCATTGCACTTTTGTAGTTACATCAGACGGAATCACGGCCGATACTTAGACCAAATATCCAAGCAATAGGTTCCGCATGTTAAGAATTTCGTCTTCTTAAATTCCGTAAGAGTATTCACTGAAACGGGAGAGGGGAGAGAAAGCATCAGAGGGCCATTCTCTGGCAAGACATGATAATTCTGATATGAAAAACAACATTCTCTGACACAGCTATTTAAGATCTTTGAATAACTTACTGAGCACAGGTAAATTCTAGTTTAGCTGATCTATTGTCTCTCATAGATTAGGTACATTCTCGTACGGGTGGATTCGCTTTGTTGATATCATGTAGTCTTAATTAAAAAAAAAAAGGTTATCGGAATCTTCATAGCGTTGTGCAGAAACCTTCCGCAAGCGATTCTGATCATAGATTAAATGGAAAATAAATTTCATGACATCAGTTTATATTTTCAGATTATTAAAGGACAACTGATTTTCATATTTACTGACTCGTTTCTTCTGTTACAAATGCTATAATTTTTACTCATGATATATCTTGTTTAAATTAATAATTTATACTTTCTTAAAATAGTAAACAAATAAATGTATGGTAAAAAGAATGGTTTTGGAATAGAAAAAGAAAATTCTTTCAAAAGGTCAAAGATTACTTATGAAAAGGTGTGATCATGGTTGCTATCTTTAATGTGCAGTAAAGTATATATACATATATATAGACGCACACAAACACACAAACACACTAGCTGGCCCACTGTCCGGGAAAACTCTGAATGACAACCGATAAACTCTCTCTCTCTCTCCTCCCTAACACCCCATCTACTCTCTATCTCTCTCTCTCTTCTCCCTAACACACCCTCCACTCTCTCTCTCACTTCATCATTGTCTCACTCTCTCTCTCTCTCTCTCTCTCTCTCTCTCTCTCTCTCTCTCTCTCTCTCTCTCTCTCTCTTCCTTTCTTGTCAAGGTAGTAGCTTCAATTACATTGCCCAGCAATATTGACATTTAAAACTTCACCCCTTCTCACCACCCCATTCCTATCGGGGCTGAACTTGGACTTAAAGGCATCATGAGTCTCTGTTCATCTCAGCGACCTCGAAAACTATGGATTAGACAGTAATATCTGTTATTTTTGACATTTTATTTTTTACCCCTTCTCAACCCCCATTCCTATCGGGGCTGAACTTGGACTTAAAGGGCATTGAGAGTGTCACTATTCATCTCAGCGACCTCGAAAACTATGGATTAGACACTATTATCTGCCAATTTTGACATTTTATTTTTCACCCCTTGAAAGGTGCATCAGAAGTGTCACTATTCATCTCTGCAACCTCAAAAACTATGGATTAGACACTAATATTTGTCGTTTTCAGTTATTATATGAATCCTACACAGAATAAATATTCTATGCCAATGATGTTCTCATAACAGGAAAGATTGCAGTGGGGGTAGAAGGGGGACTGCACATGGATAGAGCAGAATGATTCCACAGTTGAGGCCTATCTGCAATATATGCAAGACAGTTACTTGCAAGAAAAATAAGACACTCAAATGGAACTGAGGGAATGCACAGATGATGCCAAATAACTCAGTTCAACAATAAATGCATAATTACATTAATACTGAACGGTCCAACACAAATTACTGAGGGTATCGCAAAATGGAAAAAAAATTAAAATCAGACAGGGAAATAGCAAGAATTGTGACTGACTAAGAAGACTTATTCTGGTACATTACCATTGTCAAGATGACGGTGTCCTCATTTGATAGGGCTCTGGTGATGGAGGAGGGAATTAAAGGGAATGTCACTACAAAAGTATACTGGTTTGAACTTTGCGGTCGAATACGTGGAAGGTTCGAGGCTCTTCTCTCTCTCTATTACCTTTGCATCGTATATAAATAACCTTGGAGATTATGCATCGCATCCAAATAGATGGCGCCAAGGTCAGTCTTCGTCACATTTCCTATATAGACCACATGGCATCAGTTAAACCTCGTGGAGGCTTTTTAACATGGCGGGCGGCACCAACTTTCTCTTTTTTGGCTCCTCCTTTGACCGCTGCTTCATGCCATTCAGGAAGGCACCTTTGAAGGTCACCTTGAAACAAGGCCTTAGGCCTTGAACAGAGAGAAGGGTTAGGCTTAACCATTTTGAGGAATGAAGGAGAGAGTTTATGAAGGGGCGAGTAGAGACCCACAGTTCTAGTAATTAAAACAATTGAAATGAATTTTATTTCTTTCTCTGCTATGTTACGGATGTAAAAATGGACGAGGTGGCTTGTAAAGAGGTTCCATCTGTTGCAAATATATACACACACACACACACACACACACACATATATATATATATATATATATATATATATATATATATATATATATATATATATATATTACATATACATACATATATACATATATACATATATATGTGTAATGTGTACATTTATATATATATATATATATATATATATATATATATATATATATATATATATATATATATATATATATATATATATATATATATATATATATATATATATGTGTGTGTGTGTGTGTGTGTGTGTGTGTGTGTGTATATTATATAATATACATATATAAGAAAAATTATAAGATATTTAATAGATTTTCCGAAACGAACTTATTAGAATATGTGCAGTGAACACCGCAAAATATAATCAAGTGACCAATATTGCTCCTGCAAAATGGATAATAGATTGGGCTATCCATGTTGCAGATACCCTTTCATCATGGGATTCGAAAACTGTATTCTTTTTCACCAAATGATGTCGCATGGAATATCGGTTGCACGCCAGTTCAGCAATAGGTAATAGATATTTCCTTTATATTATTGGACACTACCTGAACGCCTATTTTGGTGACCTGTGAGAATTTCATAAAATGGTGGCTCGCGGTTAACCTGTATTTGCTATGTTTTTCAACTGAAAAAAATATTTTTTGTTGATGCCTTCCGCTTTGATTTATAAATTAGAAAAACTCTGTTCTCGTCGGATTTTGTTTACTTTTCGTGCTCTTTTTTTTTTTCGAGGGACATCAAATAATGGGGAAAAGTTCCTCTGTTTTGACGTTATTCACTTGGTACGCACAATCAATATACGAAATAACTGGTTTTTAGTGCAGAACTAATTGTGTAATTAATTGGAGAAATATATAGGGACTATTTAACCAATGCTTTGTTGCAACCGGGCTAGACTTAAACATAAAGCACCTAACTGAGTAAAATATGTATGTGTGTAATTGTACAAAGGACACCTATGTTTTTCATGGTTAAAACCAACAGCATGCTGTTAAACTGAGCGTAATCCAGCAGAGGTTAACATGATTCAAATTTTTTATTTATATTACAGTTTATCTTATATATATAAGTTTATCTATATATATATATATATATATATATATATATATATATATATATATATATATATATATATATATATATATATATATATATATATATGTATATATATATATATATATATATATATATGTATATATATATATATATATATATATATATATATATATATATATATATATATATATATATATATAATGCTTTCTTAGCTTCTCAAATTCTTCACACATTTTGGATGCGCCTGTTACTACAAAGCCTTAACATCCAGATGCAAGAATATGAAGTAATTCTGATGTCCATAACAGGATTCGAACCTGCAACGTAACTTCATTCTGATAATCTGGATGTGGGGTCGAATCCTGCTACGAGCATCAAATTTACTTACTATTCTTGCATTTGGATCTACAGCTTTGTAGTGATAAGCACATCGACAAAGTATGAACCATTTGAGAAGTTAACAACACATTGTAGTTTTTGCAGTTACACACACACACACACACACACGTGCGGGCGCACACACGCACACTTGCACACACATACAAACACACACACACACACACACACACACATATATATATATATATATATATATATATATATATATATATATATATATATCTGTGTGTATATATATTTATATATTTCTCTTGAAGTCAAAGGCATTTTTTGCAGAGACTATCTTTTTATTTAGACTTTAAGTAAATCTATAATTCTTTTCATCCTCAGGCAAATTTCTCAGGGATAAGAAAAACTTTTACTTTTTTTTCACTTAATTATTAGTCGAAGGATCGTTACTAGCCTACTGGCATGGTCTTCAGGGATAAATTAAAAATTGACATTTACGGTTTTTATTACTGCATGCGGACTTTTAATATTTGAAGCCTTGGGGTGCTGATTTTCTATTGGTTGGCAGGTCTTATCGTCTCGATGGCAGCCTGTGCAGCAGTAAGGGCATTCCTGGTGCTCCGTAAGACACGCCCTATGCCATGGCATGCAACAGAGGGCTTGGGTGAGGTTATGATTCTCGTCTCAGGCCGATAGTCTTGATTTGTCGGTAGTTGTGTTCAGGAGAGTTCTTTTGCTCGTTTCTCCCTTCAGATTCACAGATGTCTTGTGATTTCCTTGAAGAAGCGAGGATGAAACCTGTGTTGCTTTGTATGTTCTAATGACAACCATTGTTGATTTATCCTCACAACTTGGAAGGTGTAATAAATCACATAAACCCATGATGAGCACATTGCTGCTTAAATCTTTAATAAATATATGACTATGAAAGGCAAAGGATCCATAGGATTTCTAATGAATTCTCTAAATATATGGATCTTGGTTACTAAGGGAACAACAGCTTGCAGGTGGAATGCCTAACGTGTGTTGTGTGGCCATTGAAACGGCCATTCTACTGGTGCTCTGCAAAGTTGCAGAAAAACTTATTCTTAAGCCATTATATGGGCATGCACAACCCAAATAATTGCTAGCTGATAGTCTATATACAGAAAGGAAGCAGTTGGATACCTGCGATGCTCTTGTAGCTGTGACTTGTCGTTTGCAAGAGAACTTTAACAAAGGTTTTGAGTGTGGAGTAATTCAAATGAATTTTAGTACTGCTTTCGATTTAGTAAATCATAAGACCCACATGTATAAACTTCAGAATTTTGGAGTGGGTGGATATGTTCTAGGATCACCTCAAGACATCCATACAGGTAGGCAGCCACGAGTTGCTGTTGATGGGATCTTTAGCAAATGAAGACCTATTGTGCCTGGAATTCCACAGGGTAGTGTTATTGGTCCAATGTTATTTTTAATGTATACAAGTGACTTGGTTGCTGGCCTGGAAAACAAGATTGTTCAGTATGCTGATGATGAAACACTTGTGAGTGTAATTATAAATCTACATTTATGAGATATGATGCTGCCCATAGTTTCAGTGTGACATGGAGCGAATCAGTGAAGAGTGTAGTCGGTGGGTTATGAGGTTGAACTCCAGTAAAATGAAAACAGTATTGATCAGCTGATCTCATACAAATTTTCCATCTATCCTCCCCTCCAGGTTGATGGGACTACTGCTAGATGAGTCTGTAGTTTTAACTATACTTGGCGTAACTTTTGACTCGCGTATTATTTTTTGAGAAACATCTAATGAAAGTGTCAACAAATGTCACACAGAAGTTAGGTACTGGATGTAAGGCCTCATAAATTTATAGCAGTGTTAAAATCAATGCAACCTGTTTTAGGTAATTTGTCCTTCCTTTATTAGAATACTGTTGTCTGGTGTGGATGTCTGCTCCTCCCAGAGATGTATCTCTTCTAGACAGAATGTTTCATGGTGGTAGGGATCTGTTTCCTAACATTAGCGTTTATAACTTGGAACATCGACGGGTGATCTCTTGTTTGTTTGTTTTCCATAAGTTGCATTTTAACAAAGATCTTTCACATTCACAGTCGATCTCTGATCCTCTTTCCTGCAGCGAGCGACCAGATTTGCTGAACAGTAGTACCAACCTGCAGTAAATGTGGCCCGCTATCGAGCTTCTCAGTCCAAGAGATCCTTTATTCCCCACACCGTTGGACTGTAGAACAGTCTCCCTGAGGATGTCGTGCAACTGGAACCCGTTAATTCAAGCAAAGATGCGATGCATTACTATCCTAAAGCATTCTCCTTGTATATCATAATTTACTTACATGTTTATCTATTTATTTATTTTTCTAAATTTATTTTTCTTTCTGATCGCTTCTTTCTGTATTTCTTTTTACTTTTTGTTACTCCTTTTAAATGAATACCATATTCTTTGGAAGTTTGAATTTCAAGTCAAGGGCCCCTATGAGCTTGTTCCATATGAACGAGGTCCATTTTCTGAAAAGTAATAATAATAATAATAATAATAATAATAATAATAATAATAATAATAATAATAATAATAATAATAATAATAATAATAACCTGCAAATTTTAATCGAAATAAAACTTGTGAAAAGACAAGGGTAAGTTAACTTTACGATAGAACATAGTTAAGTCATTATCAATCTAGTGGTCGTACTATTAACCAAATAGACTTATTTTGATTCATTACCACTTAATCTATAGCATGTTAAGTCTTTCCTCCATTAGATAAAACTGTATAATTCTGAAAAAAAAAACAACATAATTAGTTTTCTAGGCAAATTTGCCATAATTCTATTAAGAATATTTTTTTAGATCCGGATCTAAAAAAAACATTCTTAATAGCATTATGGCAAATTTGCCTAGAAAACTAATTATGTTGTTTTTTTCAGAATTATACAGTTTTATCTAATGGAGGAAAGACTTAAAATGCTATAGATTAAGTGGCAATGAATCAAAATAAGTCTATTTGGTTAATAGTACTATAGATAAACGCTAAAATCAGTCGTGAACATATCATTAAAGTTTCGAAGGTGTAAGAGTTTCACGAAACAATCATTTATTGTTGGCTAAGAAATTAATGGCGAATACTTCTGAACTGACTTACTTATCCGCATCTTCAATCAGCTCTGCTTTGTGTACACTTTCCAGTCAATTTAGGCTGAAAAAAGGGTAAAAAAAAAAAAAACCTGATACCTGTTAAAAGAGAGGGGAAACCTTGTTGAAATTGAAAGCGTCGGACCATTGTGTTTCATAACAGCATTTTTGCCTTTCACTATTCTGCGAGCTTTGACATTCATAACTGCCAGGAAGATTGTTCCGTTGCTTTAACAGAAATGCATTAAAATACCTATGTTGCTTCGGCAGACTGTGATCGTGACCCCGCAACAGAATAAGCTGCTTAAAATGTTACTCAACAAACAATATTCATAGATTCATTATTATTATTATTATTATTATTATTATTATTATTATTATTATTGTTGTTGTTGTTATTATTATTATTATTATTATTATTATTATTATTATTATTATTATTATTATTATTATTATTATTATTATTATTATCATAATTCACGGTATCTAAATTCCTTCAAATTAGTAAAACTAATTTGAAAAGTATTTTAGGAATAAGTACCATACATAGAAAAGGAAAACAGTGGAAAATATATACGCAAATATTAGACCAGATTTCTTAGGAAGTGTAAACACGAAAATAGCAGTAGAATAATAAGTCAGAAGCACTGAGCAGGGGTTAGTTAATAATTAGCATCAACATTCCTAACACGGAACGAAAGACCATTTTACTGTTTCCAGTAAGGAGAGTGAAACATCTGGTAAGTAGCAGTGTGCCTCGTGGTACATCAACAGATTGCGTCTGCTGCCACCAACTCCAGAGCCCGGTCTATGAAAGGCAATAACGTCTGTTTTATGTTGGAAAAAAATACAAATAAATGTCAGAACAAGATATTTCCATAATATAATTCATGTTGATACTTATTAGAGAGAAAGGAAGCCATAACTTTTAGAAATACTTGAAAGGGTGCTGTTGACACCCACGCTAAAGATCAACAATTCAGCTATGAAGACAATGTCACCTACGTTATCAATGTGATAATCCTTTTAAGTGCAAATAGAAAGCTTTATGAATAATACCTAGTTTTCTATCCGCATTAGAGGATACGTTTCCAAGTGTTGATAAAAAAATAATGGAATACGAGAATGTAACAAGATCAGCTAATCAATGAATTTCAGCAATAAAGGAAACAAATTTGACGGGCAAATGCATATATTCCCCAATACAGCAATTGTAAACTTTACATATGTACGTATGCATAATTCACATTTTGACCTACTGTCAAGAAGGAAGGCCAAACCTAAATAAATTAGTATTTAGAAAATAACTTACCCCATTGTATATGGAGGGTGAATAGATGGGCTTGAATTATATGTCTTATACATCAACAACGGGGATATACATGGACATGATGTAAAAGTACTTCATCTTGCGTTTAACTTTTGCTGGTAATATGTGCGGGAAATTGTTGAACACATAAAATTCTAAAGCTCATGTTCCCCGTCATGATAAACGGTTATGTGAAAATATACTTTGAGATCATTTTTTAGCCCCAACAACTCTGGTTTTTCAGTACCATGACTTAATGAATCGATTATAATTATGCACCACCTATATTTTGGCTCCCATACTAAATATTAAGATGATTCGCACAAGAAATTATCAGATTTTAGAGCATGTAATTTTAGAAAATAGGTTGCATCGTTGGCCATCGTTAGGAAATGTCAAGTTTGCTTGATATCTTTGAGAAATTCGTGTAAATTTGAACCTCTTCTATAAAAATTTGTCCACTGACCTTTGGTCACAACACACTATCAGGGGAAATCTTGATTAGTACAAAATAATAAATACATGGCAATTTTGCATATTCCACTCGATCAGTATCCAAGAAATTGCCCTCTAGATTTTCTCAAAGTCCGTTAAGCACTCAAGGTGTTCATCCTCTTATGTCAAGATCCGACCGGCCAGTTCATCCTCTCATGTAGGAAGTCGTAAAAATAAATCTAGTATTTTAATCAGCTAGTGGTCTTAAACTAAGATATACTTAACTTTTAAATAGCAAAATGGCCTTTCTTGGTTATGTTTTGGTGTTCATAAGTATAGGATTTGAAATAAAAGCCAGCAATAGGTTGGCATTTATGTCTGTTTATTTCATGAGAGAGAGAGAGAGAGAGAGAGAGAGAGAGAAAAGTTAAGTATATCTTAGTTTAATCAGACCACTGAGCAGATTAACAGCTCTCCTAGGGCTGGCCCGAAGGATTAGATTTATTTTACGTGACTAAGAACCAATTGGGTACCTGGCAACGGGACCTACAACTCATTGTGGAATCCGAACCACATTATACCGAGAAATGAATTTCTATCACCAGAAATAAATTCCTCTAATTCTTCATTGGCCGGCTGGAGACTCGAACTCGGGCCTAGCAGAGTGCTAGCCTAGAACTCTACCGACTCATCCAACGAGGAACTCAGAGAGAGAGAGAGAGAGAGAGAGAGAGAGAGAGAGAGAGAGAGAGAGAGAGAGAGAGATCACTCGTCAAAATTGCTTCAATTCAGAACAGTAAAATATGTAATTTCTTTGTGTGCTCTTTTATAAACGAAAGGGAATTTCTTTTCCTGCAAATAAAATTTAAGGCGACAGTTTTTACAGTTTCATATGTGAGAGCCAGAAAAACTCATATCCTATTATTTTGTTGTTTATTTTTTAATTCTTCGCTCCCTCTTTTCGCTCAAAGGTAAAGTTAAAAATTAATCCTAGACTTCAATGGAAACAGTGGATATGAATCAAAACAGAGAAATATACAAAAGCAATATAACTTTTCATTGTCTACCCTAAACAATGGTTATCATTTTGAATGCATTCGAAACGGAAAATACTATGAAAAATTCCAAAAACATAGACTAATAACGGAAGGCAATGTTAAAATGAAAATATATGGATTATTTATTGCACTCGCTCAAATAGGAAACATCAAGATACTGCAGAGTAGAAATAGAAAAAGGGTTGGCTTTTCTCTTTTTCATTCGCCAAATTAAATGCTTTCAGAATTTTGAACTTGTATAGTTTTAGTCTGTACGATATTTTTCATCCTTGTAAACGGCTGAAAGTGGGAAATTCGAAAAGTACGAAAGCGTATCATCGAATTGATTGCCATATTTTGAAAACATGATTCATGCAAATCGATAAATGTACAATTATTTATTCTGAGAATAAGTGATGGTTCATATCAAATAAACATTGCTTCAGCAAATAACTTCATGGTGTTTCTCGGTGACATCCGTATTGCTGCTGAATGACTGAAAGCTAATTAAAACCCTAGAGGTGAATGCACTGGGAGCCAAGCTTCATTGACAATCATGGAAGGCTGAAAGGAAAATAACTAAACGCTTCTTGCATCTGTTTATTTTCAATTTTTAGTCCCAATGCCTCGTAGGACCGAGATATTCACTCATTGAGAATTAGCTCGCGCTTACGTCTGGTGTGTTATAAAAAAAATTCATTAGTTTCATGCAATATCTGCATTTCAAAGATTACATTAACAACATTTGACACGTAATGAACATGTTATAGTAAGTTGGGCCAATAAATATGTCTTAGAAAACTGACGAAGTATTCCAGATTTTTCCCTATAAATGTTCTATTCTGCCAAAAAAGAGGTCATGTGCTAGTAATAACCTTACCCACAAATACTTGATACGAAGAAAGCTGTACATTTATGGCGCCATTCCCTCTCAAGGGAAAACGGTTAAGTGAGTAAAAAGAAAATCAGCCTTCTTCATTCAATCCGATTTTGCCTTGAAAAATTCTAGCCTGTTGTAAGTATGTTCTTTCCATTTCCAAAGAAGATTGCAAATATAAGACATTAAACCTTATCGTCATTAAAGTCATTCGTTATATAATGCTTCCAAAATCCCACCCAAGAGTTGCTGATGCCAATATATATTATCAATCTACATCTCATCTGGAAAGAAACAAACCTATCGTAAAAGACAGGAAGTGGCGACAGGAAACTATAAGTTTATAGGAAATGAGATTATTGTAAGAATTAAGTAACTGTCTACAAGGATTAAGAAAGAGGGACAATATTTCTAAACCGCATAGAGTGATGTGCAATATGCATATCCAGAATTTGTTTATTTCACAGATAAAGGATTTGCGATTTTCATATTGTAACTGATCGACTGAAATGGGTGAGTAGACAAAAAAAAAAAACTTTAAATTTTCATGTTTTGTAATAAGTTATTGTATATCTACTTTGATAAATGTACAGAATCCTGCTTATCAAAGGCATTTCTCTTAATCGGGTGACCTTCCTCAGACTGTTAAATATTTGAAGAAAGTTCTGCATTATTGTAAGTGAAACAAAGCCAATTTCTTACAAATTTCTTGGGGAAGATATGCTTTTCGTCTTTTACGTAGTTTCAGCTTTGTCTGAAAACCATTGAACTTGTATCGGCAATGTCCTTCAGAGGCCTCCCGGAAGCCCCCAAACTGGATCCAATCAACCTACTGTCAACAAACGACGCCTCAGCAGTCACCCATTCTCTCCACGCCAGAAGATTCACTTCCAGTGCTCTCTTTTGATTATGTCTTTTGGAACAAAAAGCCTTCCAAGTGTACTGAGGAAACTCAAAAGAAGCATCAAGTTTGTTGTTTGACTTGCCATCGCATAATTTTTTGGCTTAAAAAAAAAAAAAAGCAACACAATTTCAAATATATAAAAAAACAGGATTTGGGCATTTTCTTTATTCGTGCGAAAGTCATTGAAGAGATTATTCAAAACTCTTATAATTAACATTTGCTAGGTATGTGCTCAACAACTAATATTTTACAACACTTTGTTTTCCCGTATCATTAGAAAAAAAGCCAATTAAACGTTACTCGGTGGCTGTATATATATATATATATATATATATATATATATATATATATATATATATATATATATATATATATATATATATATATATATTTTTTTTTTTTTTTTTACCTGGCCTTCTTACTGTATTCCTTGTTCAGGGGGTCCAATCTGGGGTCTAGCTCGTGAACAGAGGGCTTATTAGTAAACCTTGAAGATCTGACTGCAATTTGCTAGGTCAGGCAGGAAACTTAATAGAAAGAAGTTGAGCTGAGGGCCTGCTTCAACAAGGGACTGTTGCAGATAAACACTTACGTTTACTTTAATTGGATTATATTTACAATTAGACACGTCAATCAGAAGACTGGGGAATGATAGGCAGCTCCAACAGGGGCTACTTCGTGGTCAGTTATGCTATCACTGTTAAAAAATTGAGTAGTCTATGATTAATCCTCTTGAAAGGGATACTGAAGAGCTGATTGCAGTGGCCTTTTCACTGCAAGAAGCACAAGACAAGTTGATGTTTCCACAGCCGATGTACCGTCTGCAATTTGAAAATGCCAGCGGTTACACAAGGGTAATTATAATGATCTCGGCGAATTGGGGGTTACACAGAGGGTGCCAAGATAACTCGATTCTGGTACGATATACTTGCATTAAAATTCACACTGAGCTAAGCGAGTCAGGTCTTTTGTGATAACCCGCACTTCAGAAAAGAAAATGACAGTGCTGTTGGAGATTAAAGATACGTGACTGTTGAAAAACCTCTACTCAGGACATTACCTTATAATGGAGCGATGGAGGGGCCTCGTCGAATTTCACCAGTTCTGGAGGGATGAGTTTAATGGGAAAATGCACAGGTAATGCGACTGGGTGGTCGAAAGGTGACACTTGGAGGGGTCAGCTCAATAAGGAACATGCAAGGAGTAGTGTGCCGGTCTGCTGACGGGGTGTTCTGAGAGCGACGGCCGTTGTTTCTCCCCTTATATGACCTCGGGGGCTTATTATCCAGCTCCTCCCAGAGGTCACTGCCATCACAAGATGGCGGTCGCATCACCTCGTTTTCTATGTTGGGATCTTTCCCAAATCCTGGTGACTTCTGGCAACCCATGTTTGCACCAAAAGGGGGAGCATGGAAAGAAATTTCCATAGGGGCTGAGTTCTCACTCACTCCTCGGGTAGGTATCAGTGCAAAATTACGTTATTTTGGGGTGAAAAACAGTTTGGAGGTTTGGGTTTGCTTCAGAAGTGGTTTCCCACTTAACATATATATATATATATATATATATATATATATATATATATATATATATATATATATATATATATATATATATATATATATATATATGTGTGTGTGTGTGTGTGTGTGTGTGCAAGGTGTGTGTGATGTATATATATATATATATATATATATATATATATATATATATATATATATATATATATATATATATATATATATATAATTTATATATATATATATATACATATGATATATAAGATATAAGAGTCCGTTAATTCGTAAGACTAAGAGAGTTAAGAGGAAGCAAGTAATGAATCAGGAACGATAGAAAAAGCCTTAACAACCACTTCGTGGCAGGTGGCAACGAACGAACTCAGCAGTTTAATAACAGTTATGTTGCAGGTGACATCTAGCTAACTCAGCGGTTTTGAATATGAAGCAGAAATAATAGTGACGGTGAATGGTGATGGTAAAAAGTAATGAACAGTGAACATTAGGGGTGGTGATCGGTGGCGTAGGAGAGAGAGAGAGAGAGAGAGAGAGAGAGAGAGAGAGAGAGAGAGAGAGAGAGAGAGGCAAGCAGAGTAGGAAGACAAGAGATCTGGGCGAGGAAGGTGTTATTTTTTCAGTTCGTTTTAAGTTGAATTGAACTGAATATAGAATTTAGACCAAAGGCCAAACACTGGGACTTACGAAGTCATTCAGCGCTGGAACGGAAAGTGACAGTGAAAGGTCTGAAAGGTGTAACAGGAGGAAAACCTCGCAGTTGCACTTTGACTCAATTGCTGGAAATTAAGGTGGAAGAAAGAGAATATGAACGGAGGTACAGGAATAGGAACGAAAGGGGTTGCAGCAAGGGCCGAAGGAAGGGGCAAATAACCTTGAGTAATGCCTACAGTGCTCCGCAAGAGGTGCACTGACGGCACTAACCCCCTACGGAAAGGTTTGTGATCAAGTGACTCTCTGAGTGTTGAGGAGACTTGGAAATTTTATGCTCGTCTCTCAATATGTGAAAGTGAACAGCGACTTGATTCTCACTGCCGATTTTCAGATTTAATTCATTCTGGTCTCGATCGCCAGTTAGAATCCAGAGCAGCAGTTCACTCTTAGCTGGTGGAACATGTAAATAAAGGGAAAATAAAGGAAGAAAAGTACCAACAACAGTGATCGCCCTTGAAGAACAAAAGTTTTCGTATAGCGAAGAAGCTTAGTTCCTACCTGAAGGAGGAAAGCCCAACAGCCGCAGTTGGCTTTCGTAGATATTTCTCTGCCTAAAACAGAGGAATAAAATTTGGTGGTAGCGGTGGGATGAAGAAAAAGATTTGGAGAAAGGCTTATAACTTCATAACCATGTTACGGTTAACATGGCATCCTAATTACATCACCATTGGCCATCCCCAGCGCGTTCACTATTCAATGCTTTTTACCAGTCACCAATCGCCGTCTCAATCATTTCTCTGTCGAGTGTGCATAGGGCCACACCTAAACCGCTGAGTTAGCTAGTTCTCAACTGCAATGTAACTGTTGTTGAATTGCTCAGTTCGCTTGTTGCCACTTGCCACGGGGTGACCGTTAAGGCTTCTCACATAGTTTCTTGCGCGAAATTTCCGATCAGTCATTACTCACTTCTCTCTCTCTCTCTCTCGGATGGACAAACTCTCAGTCATTCGACCGCGTTTCCTTTTTAGTTTTCTGTAAAAGAAAACTATTGTGCCGGCTTTGTCTGTCCGTCCGCCCTCAGTTCTTAAAAACTACTGAGGCTAGAGGGCTGCAAATTGGTATGTTGATCATCCACCCTCCAATCATCAAACATACCAAATTGCAGCCTTCTAGCCTCAGTAGTTTTGATTTTATTTAAGGTTAAAATTAACCATAATCGTGCATCTGGCAACGATATAGGACATGCCACCACCAGGCCGTGGTTAAAGATTCGTGGGCTGCGGATCATACAGCATTATATCGAGACCATCAAGGATAAAATCGATTTTCGGTGGCCTTGATTTTACGCTGTACAGAAAACTTCGGCGCATTTTTTACTTGTTTGAACTCTATAATGGTTTCATCCTCTGGCATTATGATGTGTATATATATATATATATATATATATATATATATATATATATATATATATATATATATATATATATATATATATATATATATTTTTTTTTTTTTTTTGTGTGTGTGTGTGTGTATCCTTACTAGTTTTGTAAGAGACGTTTTATTGTTCTTTATTACAGTGGGTGTCCTTCACTTACGATGCATATAGTTAAAAACGAACACATCCATTCACGTATAGGTACAACAAAATATGAAAACATGAGAACGCACGTTATGCATTTACTGTAGTCTCTGTTTCTCCTACTTCCCTGGAGATTAATGCATCCAACATTCGGGGAAAAGAGCAGAACAGGTATTTGGGGCAATACCATTTTCCCGTGAATGATGAGGGGTCCTTAACCTGTGTGTGCAATCTTCTCCAGGAAGAATTTCCAATAATTTGTTCCCTTTCACTCTCCTCCTGAGCAACGAACTCCCTTCGATTTGCCAGAACGCTCCCCACCAAAGACCGAGTCACACTCGCCCCCCCCCCCCAAGGGGCGTGGAGAGGCAAGACTACCGAGAGATGGAAGACAACAAGAAAATCAGAAAGTGGTCGTTTTGTTATCGCCTCCCGCAGCGAAAGGGCATTGTAAAACAATAAGTGCTTCGAGTTCCTAATTGAAGGAGTCGACCCTTTCCAGGAGAGGCGATAGAAAACGGCGGTACTTCAGGTCTTCTCGATGTTTTCCTCTGTGTGATGAAGCCTTCTTCCCGTTTCATTTGCAAGAAAATGGGAATCTGACGACGAGGCTCTTAGCGATCGGCTTCTGAAGACTTTGCCCATTTTGATCTCTGCTGGAACTGACCTTCTCGAATCTCTCTGTATTTTTTTGAAATTTTTCACATATCTTGAATATTTGAATGTTTCATTGCTTTGTGATTTTCACCCGCTTAATAATCGCTTATGAGCTGGATGGCATGCTAGACTAGTCCGCTTTATCAACAATGAGAATTCCTGGGGGAAAAGGACAACTTTATGTGAAGAGAGGAAGAAATTGTCATTGCAATAAACAAAAACTTAAAAAAATCCTAGAGGATACTTTGAAGCGTTAACTGATGAAAATGTTCGTACTAAAGACTGGAAGAAAGGGGTAGCCTACTGTCATCTCCACAGATTTAATGTTATTTCTTTTAATTTTTATGAAAGATATTTAATAGAATATATTTCATATATATGTTTCTAGTTAACACATGACAAACGATAATATACCTATATTGCAGGGGTGTTTTTATTTTCTTTTTCTGTTTACTATTTCGCCCAAGGCCACAACCCAAATCGTACAATAAAATCTGGAATGGTTTTAGTCAGTAACACTGGAAAATACGTTATTATAAAATCAATTGTATATAACAACAAGATCAGAGAAACATCCAGGAGGAGGTGTATAGCCAACACCATTTGGAATTTTCTTTCCTTTCTTCCTATATCAGAAAACCATGTTTTTGAAATGAAAAGAAACAGAGAAAAGGAAAAAGGAATAAAGTAAATTATTCCCACTGCGGGAGCAATCTGCCTTTCAGCCCGCATCCTGTTATTTTGTGCGGATGTCAGACAAAAAGGATCTTTTGTTTATTTTCCTGACGATAACAACGGTAATAAGTCCTACGATAGTCCATCATTGAGGCCGTTCCCTCCTGGTATACCGAAAGGACTTGCCCAAATGGATGGCAACGGATAAGACTGGGAGGAAAATTTCGGTCTCAAATCTCAGTAAATTTCGGCTTCCAATTTGGCGCGCGAGACGAAGCCCGCGAACAACAAAAGGCAGACAAGCAATCTTCACAATCTGTTGTCATCCGGGACCTTATTACCCACCCATCGCCGACGACCTAAAAACCTCGGCTCTTTCTTTTTCCTTTCCTGTTCTTAATTTTTTTCATATTCCACGAGTTTTGGGTGGCGTTGACTGCAGGGTATCCGTTGGGGAAGATTGTGTCTTTAAACTTCAAAAGCTAAAAGATTTTTCTACCTTTTCTTGTCTATGTTTACTAGGTTTGTAAATACTCCATGTTTAACCCATAAATTGACTTATGTATTCAAGAGTAGAGTTCGTTAATATAAAATTTATAAGCAGTAGATAGCTCTGGAAATGAGAAGTCAACAGAAGAAAAAAAAAGGAATTCAAAAGCCTCGAGGTTAACTCCATCAAAGAGATTATGCTGTCGGATTTTTATTTGTAAGCTCGTCTGTCTGTTTGAGTGATAGACAATACTACTTTTCTTTTAAGGTTCATAATGATCCTGGAAACTGGAAAAAGACTCGGGTGGGGATTCGCGTCCGAATCTGAATCGTAATGGCTGAGTTTTACGACATCTGATTGTCACTTCTTGTTTTGAATATAATTTTGAATGAAATAAGAAAAAGAACACTAAAATAGCATGCGAAGTTTACAAAGTTCCTGAAAGTTAGGAAACTGAATAAATATGAAAACGATTACTCTCTACATTTCCCTCTTGCAAACACTTCCAAACTATTTCAATACTTTCTCGAGTTCTTCAATGGTGGGGTGGGTAGAGCTCTCGGCTAGCGCGCTGTTGGGCCCAGCGTTCGATTCTCCGACCGGCGGCCAATGAAGAATTAGAGGAATTTACGTCTGGTGACAGAAATTTTCCTCTCGTGATCGTTGCTTACTGATTGTATAAGATTCACACAATTGTTATGCGTGCCACCGTCTACTTCGTTGAGCCTGATCAGAAAGATTTTTTCTTAATAAAGGTCTCAAAGGTCTTTTCTAGCGAACCAGTAAAAAGACAGTAAAAAAAAAATTAGCAGAATGTGTTACATTTGTGATGCCCTTCTATTATCAATTACACAACACAAAAGCTTGACCTCGGAGAAGCATTCCAAGGGAAGAGAACCTATTGGTGAGTACAGAGAAGTGTGGTAAATCGCCGCCAAACTGAAGGAAACGCTTAAACAACAACAACAATAGTAAATCAGACTCACAGCTATGTTGGCCCTAAGCAAAGGGAAAAACGACGTCTCTCAGATTTTCGTTCTCTATGGACACAGCGCAATCTCCCAGACTTTCTTTTTCAAAATGAAACCTTTATGAGCAGTCCAGTTAAAAATGGTAGTTACGTTGGTGGGGATGGAGAGTCGTGGCGGTTGGCTTCTGCGCTGAGGTACATAACCGCCGCGTAATCCCAAAAGACTGAATTATCACGGATAGAGTTTAATCGCACAAAAGCATTTTCAATTGGAGCCAGGCGAAGCGTAATGAAATTTCGCTCACATCCCATCAATGTTATGAAGCACCCGAGAACCCTCTAGCCGCAGTCTCCGGTTGCCGTCATTGTCCGCTAATTTGATATGCTAATAATAGTCGGAGGCCGAGCTGCCATATGCAAATTTTCCGCCAACATTATTTCTGTGATACACGACACTTGGCGTTTTGTCAGGACGGGAGCAGAGGGGAAAAATAGAAACTGTCACCGAAGTGCTACCGATCGCCTGGTAAACATCAATTAGCATTTGTTGGTTCAAAGGTATGTACTGTGTTTTTGACCGTTGTTTGTTCGCTGGCCCATAAAACTACGCCGTTCCTGCGTGCTCAGATCCCTCTCAGCTTTTGTTCGCTGTACTTTGTCAAAGGTTGGGAAAATTGTTCATTTCTGTGGACAGCATATGGCATGAAGGACGTCTTACTATAACAATTTTGTCTAACAATGTATTTCAAGAAAGGTAATGACAATAATAATAATGTTTATCATGCTGTCAGTAGTGTAAAAAAAAAAATGCTTGAATATATGTACACATTACAGTACATCTAAGTGTAAACGAATAGAGAAAATATATGCTTAAATCTTCCCTCATACAAATTTGATATATTATATTAACAACACTGTACACAGCATATGGTAAATGTTCTACTAAACATTATTTTAATCACATATTTTCGTAAGCGGAACATATAAAGAATCACGGAAACATTTAAGAAAATTCAAGAAACAATAATTCAACTATCAAAGAGTTCGTGATTACATATACACATTTTGACTCATTGTGAAGACCGTGCATCCGTGAGCAGTTATCACAGCTCTACTGGAATCATATGTAAGGTAATATAATAAACTCTATACCATCATCGTTTTCTGAAAGCACGGGGTTAAGTATATGCCTTGCAAGGTGATGATCGCACTACGCAGAACAGTTGATATCTTGTTATACCGTTGCGACACTCTCGAGGTGTTTACCAAAGTCCAGGGTAAACTCGTGTTAAGTAAAGTAGACGGCCGCACGAACATATCGTTTATTAATATAATTTGTCGAGGGGCTAGTACTAAACAGGGCGTCCCAAGGAGCTTCCGCCTTGTTTAGTACTAGCACCTCGGAGTAGGTGACGGGGTATGGTATGGATTTACCCTGGACTTTGACAAAGTTGGATTGACAAAGGTGGATACATTCCGGGTTAATACCCACTCTCGAGACGTATAGGCCCAAGATAATATTATGTTCAGCTACGTAATGAGGATGGAGGTTCTGCGTGATGATGGATATTCAGCTACATAATGAGGATAGAGTTGCTACGTGAGGATAAAATTTTCAGCTACGTAATGAGGAGAGAGTTTTCTACATCGTGACTGCGAAAGAATTAACTACTAGAGTAACAAGTCTCCCTATACTTAATGGTTCACAATACATGACAGTTTCAGGTTTGATTCATGATGCTTTTCGTGTATTTCGATTAATCATTTGGGAAAACATTTTTGGAGCGCGGTATTGAGACAGTTATGGCGTTACTAGACTATTACTAAGATTGACATATGGACATCAGTGTCAAAAACGCTACTAGAAAAATTATTCCATCGTTTTACAGTGTAGGAAATGAGTTGCATTAAATTGCAGTAGATAAACAAACAGCATCTCATCAGTATCAGGTTTTGCTCAAGTTTTATCTCATGTCCTGCTGACTGCACCCGCTTCAGACTTTTGCTGAATGTAACAGTTTTGTAAGACATACAGGCGGAACTACAATTATGTTGATTCAACAACTGAATGATATGCTTGAGTCATAGATCAGGATTGAACACCTGGATTTGTAAGGGGAGAGTTGGTATTTCATGCAGTATGTCATTAATGTAGTTTGTAACTCATATCTGTCTAGTTGTGTTTATGTAAAATCTCTCTCTCACTCCCCCCTCTCTCTCTCTCTCTCTCTCTCTCTCTCTCTCTCTCTCTCTCTCTCTCTCTCTCTGTCAAAATAAAAAAGAAGTGTTCGTTATGGAACACGATGTTCGAAATTAGAGTCCGTTTGCTTGTTTTTTTTTTTTATGCCTGTAATAGTCAATTAAAAATCAACTGCCATGGTAACCTTTTTATGTTGAAAAATTATTCCACACTTTGTTCGCAGTGTTAAATATTTTCTCTCGGAGAATTTTGCAGTCACTGTAGAAAACGTAGGATGCGAAATATTCGTTAGTCGTTTGTATAAAAAAAGTGAAATCAAGGGACGCTTGTTAGTGTCAAAATGCAAGAGGTTAATGTGAAGGACTTGCTTCTTTTTGTTTGAAAATTTTTCAAAAATATCCCCCCTGCTACAGTGAAAATACAAAAACAGTATAGAAACAATGTATATATGTATACAGTATATATATATATATATATATATACATATATATATATATATATATATATATATATATATATATATATATATATATATATATATATATATATATATATATATATATATATATATATATATATATATATATATATATATATATTGTCACGAAGCATACCAAGTACCTGGTTATCACACATCCAATCACAGAATTAAAAATTTACCTCACTTCAGCCATATACCTGAACTCTCATAACAATAAAAATTACGACTGAGTGCTCTAAAGGTAACAGTGATGCCTTAACAAACTTACTAATCATGTGAAAAATCAAACTAAGTTTATCAAAAGAAGTGTGAGGTATCAACAATTAAACAAGAAATATACTTGAGTAAAGGGCATCACTCCATCAAACAACTTCAACTGTTTCCCTGGTCTTAATTCACTTCAGCAAAACTAAAGGAACAAAACATATTTATCACTTTGCATTATGTACACAATTAATCCTATTCACTGGTGGTCAAGAAATGAAAGACTGCTTTTAAAAACACTAATACAAAGATTTATTTTTAAATTCTAAATTTATAATTAGAATTCACAATCTGAAAAATCTACTATTACTTGAAAACAACACAAAAATTTAATTAATTCTTGAGTTAAATTATTAAAGAAAGCTAAATCACAGAAACTTTAATTTATCAAGAAATTAAATTAATCAAGCAAAATTTAAACTATCAAGAATTACTATTCTCAAGATTTGACAAGAAAATCTTAGTAAATTTAAATTAAATCAAGTACACAATGTTAAATTTTCAAGAAATATTTAAAATGCTAAGTAAATGAATGTTAAATCACCAATATATAAAGAGTGAAAAATCAAGAGATTGCAAACACAATAACACACAAAAATACACAAAATATTTATCAATAATAATTTCACTAAGGCAAAATTTCCCTAATATACCTTATTATACCATGGTAATAATAAGTAAAATTCACTTTGCCTTACACAAGCTTATGAACACTTTCGCAAAATCTGCAAAACACACTTTTTTCTATGGCGCCATTACAACTCTAATGGTCTCTGAAATCAGAATGAGCAGACTTTAGGGTTCCAGTGAGAAATGAAACAATCAGATGACGTCAGAACAATAGATGATCAGAGCAACGCAATCCTACAAAACATGATGTAATTGATCAAGATACATGCATTTACTCTCAAAAAGGCATATACGATTCAAGCAGAAAATTGTATGGGATGAAGCTCTTAATGAAATCTCAACAGGATCAAAACAGATGGTAACTGGCCAGCCACCAAAGGCACGCTTTCAAAACAAAGACGAAGAACCAAAGTTGGATTTCAGAACATTACATGAAACATTGTGAAATCATTTGTCTTTTCTCATATGAGACAAAACTTTTACTGGAATCTTAACACAATTTGATTGCTATCCCTCGCTTGCTAACTTGTTACTCGTGCGATGATAACTGAACCAAAACATGACATACCAAATCAAGAGGACAGAACACTTGTTGCTAGGGGAAAAAATGCAGATCACATACTATGTTATTATTAAAAATGTATTATTAACTCTAAATTACACTGCTAAGTTATCTCAATCACTGACTCTTTTGAGATCTGACATTACACTGCATATGATATTTCAACAATTATTATTATTACACATAACACAGAATAAATAGAAGAGTAAATATATAAAAATGTGGGATGATATACACATTACAAGGCAACATCATGAAAATACACACACACACACACACACACACACACACATACACATATATATATATATATATATATATATATATATATATATATATATATATATATATATATATATATATATATATATATATATATAGTTATAAGTACATAGATAGTTAGATGAATAAAGAACAAGAAAGACAGGGGTAACGTAATTTCTGAAAGGCCCTTTGCATCGCATGGAATGGGAGGCGATGGTGATGATAATGGTGCGTGTACGTGTGAATAATTGCTCCAGTGTCCTCTTTTTTTCATCGATTTCCTTACACTCTTTGAATATGCAGGTCACAAAAAATCCTTTGATTCCAATGAAGAAACAAATACAGCAATTTAGATGTCTCTGTGGCGGGCTTCAACTCCACACCTGATTTATTAGAATGAGGTTACCCTTGACCATTTGACTATTATGAATATATATGTCTATTTCCACTCATACGTAGAGATATCTATCGAATTCAGATACATTTTTCTAGAAGTAGAATAAACCCATCATCAGAACTGATATATATATATATATATATATATATATATATATATATATATATATATATATATATATATATATATATATATATATATATATATATATATATATATATATATATATATATATATATATATATATATATATATGTGTGTGTGTGTGTGTGTGTGTGTGTGTGTGTGTGACCCTAGTTTTATTGACCATTGACCATGGGATCGAATTCAAGAAGTTATGTTGCCAATGGTTTTCACTGACAGATTTCTTTCCATAGCCTAAAGAATGCTTTACAACCAAGGAAACACTGACCAGTCACTAACTTTCAATCCCTTTCTTTTCCATACAATTATGATCTGAAAAAGACTCCAACAATCTCAGAGAAGAAAGCCTTGGGTATAGTGCAGTTTTTCAGTGCCCTAATGCTCTTAGAAAGAAAATGATCAAGAGCACCTTTATAAAACCAAACAGCGATGTTGGAGTCTATGTTGCAGGATGTAAAAATTGCGGAAAATGTTACATGAGAGAAAGTGGTCGTTCCGTGGACCAGAGGAAACGTGACCATATTGCAGCCTGCCGTTTGGCCAGTGTTAACAGCTCTATTGCAAGACACACTTGGGAGCCAACTCATGCCATTGACTTAAAAAAAAAAGGCAAACTTACTTATAAAAGTTCGGACAGGACCATGAGGAGGAGGTTTATGGAAGGAGCTCGTATCACTTTGACACCTTTGATGGGAATATTGGTATTACGGATAATTTACTTTTAAGTGAAGAGATATACAAAAGGGTTAGAATTAGGAACTTCAGAATGAATGTTGCCGCCTTTAGTCTGATATCGTGGATAGCCACACTTCGGCTGTTCCTGAGTCTAGATCAAATTACCCTTTTGGGTAACACCTCCAAAATATAGTTTAGGAAGACCAGCGTTACGCCCCGTCTCCCAGACCTTTCCAAATTAAAAATTCCACTGGAAGTCTAACTATTGCAGCAGCCAGTTTATGCATGAATGGGGTTTGTTTGGCTGATAGCCATGCCTTCGCGTGATAAGTCCTTAAAGGTCTTAATTGAATTTTTTCTGAAATGTATAGAAAAGGTCTCAGAACATGATGACAGAGCCAAGAGGGATGAGTTCCTCCAAAACTCACAGTTACATGACTTAAAGCACTCACAATGTAGAATATTTTCCCGGTCACTGTTTGACCCACACTGTGATCGTTGATGGGAAAATGTTTCGTACAAGAGCTTCAGTGTTTGTCATGTGGCTGGATGGGATGTCTTAACAGTCAGTCAAGGACTGCATTTGCACTTGCAAGGCTGGCAATGAGTTGTGGTCTTCTTAACTGAACTGACCAGTGAAAGCCTCATTAAGCGCAACTGGTCCTCAGCCAACAAATCGGTTAATATATTAATATTACCCTGACAAAAAGATGAGGGGGTTTGGAGGGGGAGGGGGGGGGGCGAGCACAGGAGAGAATTGCAGGCCATACCAAGGAAAGGGAGAAAGAGACAGTTACTGTGATAAAGAGCACAACTGGGCAGTTTTGAACACAGAGCGACCTGGAAGAGTGTCTCTTTGATAAAAAAAAATTCTAGGGTACAAAAACACAAAAGATGGCTTTTTTTGGACTTAAGACCCTAACAGTCTTTTATCCAGCCAGATATTGTTGAGAAAATTGGTCTGAAAACACCTGAGAACTGTTATGCTGTCAACTGTATTAGGACAGAAAGCTGTTCTGGTTTATTGTCTCATCTTAAAATTAAAAGCTGCTGTTAGTAAATTCAGCTTTAAGTATTCCAGGTCTAGTCACTGTTACATCTAGTTTATGCAAGAATGGAGCTTGGCTGATAGCCATGTCTCAGAGGAATTGGTAGATGTCAAGGACGTTTTCAAAACATTCAGGTAACTTGCTGAAATATAGCCACTCACTGCACATGTATTGAAAATGACTTATGGAGAACTGTAATGAAAGGGGCAAGCAAGAAAATAATTATCAGTGCTATTTACTCCTAAGTCCTATACAGCACGCCACTGTTGACCAACATCTCTAGGACCCATTAGAGCCTAATGCCCCTCATATGTCTACTGGAAAATTGAAGAGGATTTATATAGCTGACATGGAAAACTCTCTCAATGAGATGAAGTGAATTATGCAGTCCCCATTGTGGATGCATACCAAATTCATTACATTCATAATTCATAAAGACACATTTGTTTCACTGAGAACTAATTGATGTGAAAGAGTTGTCAGAACTTTCTTACTCCCTGTCCATATATAAAAGGATTTCTGGTTGTAAAAGTCGTTAACAGTAAAACGATAATTAGAAAAAAATCCCTAAATATATAATCATAACTATAAGACCTTTTGATTTCTTACCATATATTATTTTTCCCTTAACAATGGTGGCTGCAGAGGTTAACAGTCTTCTGATACTTAGGAAGACTTTTCCGATTTGTTGAGACGTGCAGTTGCACTGATATCCCTAATCACTGCTGATAATCACTCGAAAAGTATATTATAATGTACTCCACATCAAACTTTTGCCCGTTGGACACTCTTTCCTCGCTTACTGTTACTAGGCATGAATTATATATATGCCACGGTAGTAAAATCACATTGTCAAAAATGACAGTAATGCATGAGAGGATCAATGTGGTAAGTCCGACTCTGGGGAGATTACATACCCTTCCGATCGCTCTGACTAAGCTACTTTTATCCTGCGTAATTTGAAAGTGGTCAGTGTTGCGAGGTGATGGCCCTCGGCTGGGCAAAAACAAATCTAAATGTAGAGTTCGCTTCACTTAGTTTACCATAGTTATTATAGAAAAAAAAATAATGGGTACACATTTCATGTTATTGTATGTAAATACAGTCAGTGAAGTTAAATAAAACCCTTCGGAGCATGTGAGTCTGCTTTTGTGTTCATCTATTAATGATATTCGTGAACATTCCAACGAGATGTTTTCTTCGGCCCTGATGTAATTGACATATTCAGAATTTCAATCCTCCCATAGCGTAAGGCTGGATCATGACATTTATCGATAGGGTACCAGTTTGAAGTCAGGGATATCCTGCTTTGGTGTGTACTTACTAACGTGTCAGTCGGGTAAAGTCTGAGACGAGTAACTAAATCTAAATACCAAGCAAGTTAGCTTCGCCACGTTAGCTGAATTTCTTTCCTCTCTCCTTTGCCAGTCATGCTAAAATGTGCAGTAATCAATTTCCAGGTGTTCGAACTTTATTTCAGGTAGATAGCTGTTTCACAAGGCCAAAAATGGAATACAGTCTGTCTGTCTGTCTGTCTGTCTCTCTCTATCTCTCTGCCTCTATTTATTTCAATTTAAATGAATCTATTTCTCATAGTGTAATAAATATAAAGATTTTTTTCGTACCCTTCGTAATTCGTGACCCCTCATAAAATTGTAACTACTGACAATAAAGTGTCTTACCACAACTACTACTTCAACAGCATTTAAGTAATCATTAACGTCATAAAAGGTAATGATAAGAATTACGCATGAAAAAACTGAGGATGAAGCAAGAAAACTAAATGTGACAGTTATGCAACGTCCGTTTCATGTGTGCGTGGAGCTGACGTTCTCGGAAGCCCCGTAGCAAAGAAATGCCACTGATGTTAAAGATAGATCAGATGTTTACTTCCATTTCGGTCACTGAAGCACCTCTTCAAAGGAAAGTCAACAGCTATTCAGGTGTGTCAAGGACACCAGAACTAAAGAGCCTTTTTCATCTTTTTTTCTTGTCACATTAAAGACATTTTTTTTTCCTCTTTCCCTGTCACACTGATTTTGAGATGGCAAGAGTATTTGTTTGCCGTGTTTGGCGTGTTCTCGAGGCATCGCAAACTGTGTTACAGAGCGAAGTGTTGTAAGAGTTCTTTTGATGGGGAAGGTAAAAAAATCGATGCTTCATGTTTGGCTCTTTCGGTCTGGTTAAGCAACGGGTAAGTTTTTAGATATGCGTACGACCTGGTGGTCGTCCTACCATCTAAAACATCATTTCTCTTCGTCAGAAATGTCGGTGAATTTGTTTCTTTGAGTTTAGTCTTCGACTACGCTGGCCTTCAGTGAATTGATGGCCTATCTATATATGCAAAGGAAAAAGGTGAACCTAAATAAAAAGATAGCAAATCACTGATGTAAGGAGGAAGAAATTTGAATATATAGATAAATGATAATATTCACTAAAAAAACGATAATATTATATATATATATATATACTATAAAAACTGCTTGATATATATATATATATATATATATATATATATATATATATATATATATATATATATATATATATATATATATGTCACGTTTTGGTTTTAACGTGTTCCCTTTTGTGGATTGCTGCCTCCTTTTCAAGTTTTTTTTTGTTTTGACCCGGTGATTTTTATCGTCATGGGCAGCGAAGGTAGCGGCAGTGGCAGCAGCAGCAGGCAGTTTTTGGAGTCGACGTTGGTCGAGTTTTTGAGCAGCAAATTGGAGCACGACGAAGTGGAGCACGTCGTAGAGGTGGAGGTGACCATGGTAGTCGGTGACCACGAGCTGCTCATCTTGATGACAGCGTGAGGCTGTCCTGACGTCTCCATCGGGGTATTCTGGTTTGTGGGGTCTTGTCCCTGTTGTGCAGCTGAGGGCTGTCTTGGTGACCCGATGGAGGACGTATGTTTGTTTTTTTTTTCTGCCTGCTGCTGTTTATTTTTGCCTCCTTTTTGTTTACAGCTACTTTTGTTTATAAAGTTAATTGTTTAACTTGATTTTGTTTAGTGCTGCCTTTTGGCCTTTATTGTACTTAAGTTTTTTATCTTTTGCCAGACCTGACTCACTTGTAAATATTGTTAATAAATTAATTTTGAGCTCCCCTCCTTTGTTTGTTGCATTCGTCAGTCATGACAGTGTCCTGAGTATGTTAAAGAACCTGCATAACGGCGGGTAGTGGCGACCGACAGGATGGCTCTGTTTTGAGCTGGCGGGTTGTTGCATTGAGGGGAGATGAGTAAAAAAAAAAATTATCTTTTTTTTTTTTCTTTAGGTGGGAGGTGTCACGTTTGATGGTTTTGCGGGAACTGCTGGTTCCCGTGTTCCTTTTGTGGATTAGTCTTACCTTCAAGTTTTTTTGTTTTGATGTTCTCGTCGGTGAGCTGCCGTTTCCATTATGTCAGTCGGGTCTGGTTGGGCAGCGAAGGTAGCAGTGGCAGCAGCAGCAGGCAGTTTTTTTGAGTCGACGTTGGTCGAGTTTTTGAGCAGCAAATTGGAGCACGCCTACGAAGTGGAGCACGTTGTAGAGGTGGAGGTGACCATGAGTAGTCGTGTGACCACGAGCTGCTCATCTTTGATGACAGCGTGAGGCTGTCCTGACGTCTCCATCGGGGTATTCTGGTTTGTGGGAACCCCCACAGCAGCTGAGGGCTGTCTTGGTGACCCGATGGAGGTCTGTTTGGTTTTTTTTCTTCTGCCTGCTGCTGTTTATTTTTGCCTCCTTTTTTGTTTACAGCTACTTTTTGTTTATAAAGTTAATTGTTTAACTTGATTTTGTTTAGTGCTGCCTTTTGGCCTTTGTTGTACTTAAGTTTTTTTATCTTTTTGCCAGACCTGACTCACTTGTATAATTTGTAAATAAATTAATTTTAAGCTCATTATATTGTTTTTGTTGTTTTCCCCTCCTTTGTTTGTTGCATCTGCCGTCAGTCATGACAGCCCCGTCCTGAGTATGTTAAAGAACCTGCATAACGGCCCATATATACATACATAATTATTTATCCATATATATATGTATATATTTTTTCATATATATATATATATATATATATATATATATATATATATATATATATATATTCATATATATACATATATATATGTATATATATGTATATATATATACACATATATATACACGTATGCATGCATATACATAGGTTACACACACACATATGTAGAGTATATATATTGACGATCTATTTTTATTTTTATATTGTCATAGAGCCGGAGGAAGGAATGAAAGAAGGAGTTGACCAAGCGCTTTCGTGTATTTCTCACACCTCCTCAGGGTCAAGTGATACGAAAAATCAATATTTGTTACATAGACACCTCTGTGGCAGCAATACATAAACATAAAAACTACCATACTACTGTTTAAAAATCATTGTCGAAACACGTTGTTTACAAATGGTTCATCCAGTTTGTTGTACATCCCGGGGCTGCTGTTGATCAAATCTACACGAGTTTTCTTTATTATACTTGACTCAACAATGTTTCATTTCGTGATGTCTTGACAGAACATGATCTCTTTAGCTTCTTTCCAATTCATGGCATGGTTGCACTGTTTCATATGTTGAAACAAACTGCTTGCAGTATTCCCCGTTCTGACATTATATTTATGTTGTTTTAATCTTGTTTCGAAATCCTTTCCACTCTGACCCACGTACTGTTTATTGCACTGATTGCAAGGGATTTCATATGTGCAATCATTCTTCTGTAGAGGGGGAATTCCCGATTAACATGTTCTTAAGTACATAGTTCTTAAAAAGGACATTAACTTTAAATCGTCTCAACAGCCTAGGGATGGCCATAAACTGGTTACAGTATGATAAAACAAGAAGGTTTTTCACATTAAAATCACTCCTATGACCAACTTCATGAAAATTTTTCTCACTTTACAGAAAGCTCTGCCAATAAAATCACGGGGTATCTAAGGACTGATTGATTGATTAATTGTGGGTTATCTGGCGTCAAAACTATCTAAGGACTGTTGCAATGTCTCGGGGACCTTCCGAAGCTCAGCCTCGAGAACGTCAGGGCAACCGACCCGCAGCGCCCTTAAAAACATAGACGAAAATACCATCATCTTCGTTCTCGGATGATGGTTTGAATAAAAATATATGTAGGAATCTACATTCGTAGACACAGAAAATTTAAAATTTCTATCATTGCTCACAATTTCTAAGGTAAATTTAGAGAGCTTCCTAACAGCATTAAATGCCCTTAGTATACCAGAGTGACTCGTAAATCCTGAAAAAAATCCTGCGTTTCCTGACGTCAAATGAGCATCAAGAAACAGGAGCCGCATAAAAATGGCAAAGCCTCTACCCTCCTCCCCCCGTCCCCCCTTTTTTTTGAGGTGGGAGGGGCGGGTGTCCCAGTGGAAGCCAGGGCATTCAAGTCCAACCAGGACCTTATTTAAGGAATGAATAGAAATAATATTAGCTTGGCTAGAGCCTAGGGAGGGATAATTTCTAGGATTAGGGATCTTTTCATCTATTATGCGGCGGCCTCGCCAGGCCATGTTATTGACCTCTTTTGAATACTCCACCCCAAATCCCTTTTCTTTTCAATTTCTTTCCATACCTCCCCTCATTACGTTTACAGAGATAAAAGGGCCAGGATCTCTTTTCCTGAATATCTAAGGGGTTCATTCAGCGGAGCGAATATATCCTTAATAATGAATATGGTTGAGGTAATATCCTTTGATATTATTACGACTTTCTGTGAGGGAAAGTCAGGCGACTATTTACCAAGTGGTATGATAGCCATTACTTTCATTTACCGAGCAAATAATATTAGTATAATATAACGTTGAAGGTCCCGTAAATTTTTGCATTGCCTATTTTGAGTAATAAGAAAATTTTGTCTTTCATGAAACAGAATTTATTGCTCTTTCTCTTTCTCTGTGTCACTCTTTTACACACACACACACACACACACACACACACACACACACACACACACACATATATATATATATATATATATATATATATATATATATATATATATATATATATATATATATATATATATATATATATATATATATATATATATATATATATATATATATATATATATATATATATATATATGTGTGTGTGTGTTCATGAAAATCGTTTTGCTCAATTTTCCTGAATTCTCATCGGCAAAAGAGGAGAAAAGAAAAAGGCATAAATTTAATTAGCATAATTTCAGTGTACTAAAATACAGTGTTTAAACACCAAAACCATGGAATACAAAAGACACAAGAAGTTCAGGCAAGAACAGTCGACATGCCTTTTAATCTTTTCTGCAGCCAAACAGACTTAGTAAAATCCTGACTGGAGATAGGAAGATGGAGATCTGCTGCATACGAAGACCATAAAAAGATGAAAGCGGATTAGGTCATGCTCTGTAAAAGTTATTTCCTTCCTGTGGCTTTGAAGTATATATCGTTTACCATTTTGTGCTTTTGTTTACTATATCTTTTCTTAGTGTTTTGTTGTCATGCAATTAGGTTTTACATCCAAAGAAGTCTTGCGGCTATTTCACTTGTTCCTGGAAATCCTTTTTTTTTTTTTTTTTTTGTGCAAGAGCTTTGAAATGATTAACTCTCCTTTTCTCTGTTTGTAATGTAATTTTCTATTGTCGTCGAAAGGCTTACGAGTTAAAGTTCCTTGAGCTTTTGTCGTAGGTATATTGTAGTGGCAGAACAAGAAAAAAAAAATAAAGGTTTTAACCTTAGATTACTGTTGCTTTAAAACAGGTACATTTACAACTATAAGAAAGTTACTGTAAATATTAAAATACACTGGCTTTAACTGACCTCTTTAAGGTAACTTTCAAAAGAAATATGAGTATAAATTTTTCATAAGTATTAAAATGGGATAAATTATAAGTTACTGTTATTTTGAAACAGAAACAGTTACAAATATAAGGAATTTACTGTAAATATTAAACACAATAACTGTAAGAGATTTTCTTAAGGTAAATCTTAAAATAATCATGCACTTCACTTTCAATAGTTGTTATAGTCAAAGACATGCAGTCAGTTTGCCTTGATGAGGCATTGCAATGAAGTATGCATGATCTTCGTTAGGTGTCGTCATGTTACTTAAGTTGGTGGCACAGTGCCAGACGTGGCACTGAGGTCAATGGTGCTTACGATCAGGAAGCTAAGTACAATGAAGGACAGGCAAATATGTAAAGCACACGGACTTTTCCATTCACGGACTTGGGGTTTAAATTACAAGGGAATAACAAAGAAGGCAAATGAAAATGTTGAAGAAAAATGATGAGTAATATGCTGAAATTATACTCTTAAGCCTATGAAAATGGCTTAGGTTTATTCTTTTGCCCAAGGGGCTTCAAAGGGATGTCATAGGACTTACAAAATTGGGATGTCTGTCAATTGCACTCTGCATTGGCAGAGTGGGAACAAGGTAAACTACAAGCCTTTGTGAGGCGTAAAATAGTATGATTAATTGAACAAAATAATGAAAGGAAAAATGTTAAAGAGAGGAATAAATTACAGAGTTATAAGGAAAATAAACAGGTGAGGAAATCTGACACCCTCTTCTGGATAGAGGTTCCAAGGTCCTCGTAGGATAAAAGGGGTGGCACTGTGCCACATTTGCACCGGTGGTGCCAGGAGAGCTCAGTAGCTCTCTTTAAGCTACCTGACGTTACCTACGCCCGTGATTTCTGCCGTAGATCTCTTTAGGTTGGTGGTTCTCCTTAGTAGGGGAATCGGTCGAACCGAGTCCGAGGAGGACATTGGAGTGCCACCTGCGTCGGTTTCTTTGGCGGCCGAAGCAGGGGGACTCATTTCAGGCTCTATCCCAAGTCACCGCCGTTCTGTGAGTTCATCGGCCATTTGAAACATGGCAGAATCCTTATTCATGGTCGTGTTTGTGGGGGACTGGGAGAGAGGGAAAGAGGTCGCGGTGAGCGTGATAGGCTCGCAAGTTACCGTGACCAGCTCAGGCACGGGTTGCAAGGCCGCACCTTCGGTTGAGCTTCTGCTGCGGTCGGAAGAATCCGTCTCTCTTACCACCGCTGGTAGCGGAGCCAGGCCGGGGAAAGAGAGGGGATCCTGACTGGGATCTCTTGAATGGAGATCAGGGGCGTGCTCAGGCGCTGGCACTAAGGCATGGTCAGGCACTAATATTTGATTTGGAATTTGCTCGTCATTCAGGATAGATGGGGCGTGGCACTGCTCAGTGGTGCACGCAAGTGGCACTGGCAGAGATCGGGAATCGAGTTTGGGATCTTCTGAAGGGAGATCTATTTGGGGCCCTGGCACTGGCACTGGGACAGGGACGGGCACCGGAATGGGATCTGGAATCGAGCTTGATGGAGGGGGCCACTGCACATCGTACTCAGGTGGCACTGGCAGGGGAATGAATGCAGGCGTTTGAGGCTTACTCGGGCCTAATGAATGATTTGGGGATTTGGACCCCTGGATTGCTGTAACTTAGACGGCGATTGGAAGTCCTGTCCCAGGAGGTGGTCATAACCTCCAGGAATATAGCTTGCTACTGCAAGACTGCAGATTTTGGATCTATGAGTTCTTGCGACTCTCAGCTGAACAGTGGTGAGGATCATTTTAAATTGATTGATACTCTCAACTGTGACGAGTCTACGTCGGTTAATGGTAGCTCCACAGGGAACTTTGTCTTTCCTTCTGAGGGAAATTTGCGCGCCAGAGTCATCAAATGCCTCGACTTGGCGGGCGGGGTAGCTACCTAGAGGAGGTGCCCCATATATGGGACCCTGGGTCAAAGCTGTGGCAGAGAGAACATTCTTGGTAATTAGGAGAATGAGCCTCTTCATAATCCTTGATAGATAAAAACAACTTTCGTCTCACTAAGCCACTAATCTAGTCAAATGGCTAATACATGTACAGCGTTTTCGTGGTAGATCTATTCACAGTAATCTATAAAAAAGTTTTTCTCTCTCTGAGGCTATGTTGGTAACTGCTAACTCTGATCTTTCTTAGTTTTTAACATATAAACTAGATGAAAATAACAAGCGTATGAAGAATCTGGATCTAGGAAAATTTAAATATATACAATTATTAAAACTTGAAAAAACAGAACCTCGGGTTTAGGAGCCTGTAATCTAAAATGTTATCAAATCATGTAACAAAATTTGTGACGTTTACATTAGCCTAGTTAAATAGGTAGTAAAAAAAATTCAAGCATGACGTAGCATAAAGGTGTAATAACGACATTTAAGAGGTATGGTGAGAGAGGAGAGTTGAAAATCTGGAGATCAAAACTTCATTTTGTGTCTTTTTTTTATAAGTTTATATTCAAACGAATCCTCGATAAATTGGGAAAGTGATACATCCTAACCTAGTTTGTGAATTTCAAATAGAAGTGCTGTAATGCCAACTGAAATTGGGGTTTAAGAGATGCAGCGTACTAAGTAAATGAATAAGGTGAAGCTGTTGCTGATCTTAAACTGGTTTGGTTTGAACATTTTGACCTTGAGAACATCCATTTCTTATTGAACGCTTTTGATAGATTAGCTGTTGATGAAAACTTATTTTTATGAAGAATTGGGCGTTTTTAAGTGGATTTTAGAAAGAATAAATTCAGTTTGTGACTTTAAACCGGTGAACAATATCGTATTATTTACTTCGATTTTAATGCAAGAATAAATTATATTAACACCTATTTGAACACTCTATTCATTCGTAACAGGTGTATAGGAATAACTAATATCATATGGCCTTTGAAGTAAAAGAGATTATTAGCAAAAAAACAGTAGAAATAAAAGGAATGATGTTTTACTAGTGTATGGAAATTTGGTGATTATCTGGTGAAATTGAATGTAATTCTTGATATGTTAGAAATTTTCATATAGCTTCAGTATATACAAACAAGTAATCTATAATAAGCTTCAAAGCAACGCCTGTAATCTCATTGTATGGTACAGCAGTACATTTCTCAGATTGGTCCTGCACGCACTGGAATTTGCTCGTCATTCAGGACGGATGGAGCGTGGCACTGCTCAGTGCACGCAAGTGGCACTGGCAGAGATTGGGAATCGATTTGTTAATAAGTGAGCTATGAAAAAGCGTCAGTTTGTACATATAACAAAGGCTTTCGAAACAGCTACAGAATGTATGAAGTATTAGGAAAATTAATTTTTACTAGTCCCTGCATCATCAAATACCATCTAGTATACTGCGTCTTATATTGGCAGTCGTTATTGACCTTTCAGTCTAACGTCATACTCTTCTTAATTTACCAATTGCTTGCTGCAACATCGTGTGTTTTGCTGCCTTTAATCGTTTCCTTCCCCTCTTTCCTTTACAATTAAGAAACGTCTCTGGTAGCGTTCAGTGTCTCTCTCTCTCTCTCTCTCTCTCTCTCTCTCTCTCTCTCTCTCTCTCTCTCTCTCATAAAGATGAACCAACAGGCGCACCACATTAACCCCCGCAATCAGCCCTAGTGCTAAATTAGGCATAATAATCTCACAGCTGCTCTGCTGCTTTCCCGGAGTTGGTCTTCTGGGAAATTTACAGCCGAATAAATTTGCAAGGATTTAACATTTTGTTGCGCTTTACACTAGTTCTGTGAAGGTGGTAGGGGTGGGGGGGTCTCAGTTCAAGGACATGGAGGCGCACAGAAATTACTACAGCTACTACAACTACTATTGAAAGTAACATTAATAAGCCAAGAAACATCGATAATGCTACTGTTAGTGATAATATTTAAGTATATTATTTGCACGTTTGAACATTCGTATTTTTGAATGTTTATTAAACTTCTGTTAAAGTATAAATCCGAAACATAAAACTTAAATGTCGCTGGAACTGTCACAAAGTCAGAATCATAACGCTACCTCTTGACCCAATTAGGGTCCGTGGATGGCCCCAAAAACAAAAAATACATCTTTCCCCTTTGAAGTTCCTCCTGGTTTTCTATCTAGAGATGAGCCAGTCCGTTGACAAATCATGATTTTATTATTAATTCTGTATTTATTGACTCTCGCAAGTTTTTATTAGTCTATTATTCAGTATAAAGCTGTTAGGAAATGAAAAGGTGAAGGTATTGTAGTTTTTTTTACTCTACTTTCAATTTCCTAGTTTTGGTAGTGTTTTACCAAATGCTCAATTTCCTCTTCCTTTACCCTAATATCCGGTTGAGAGAGAGAGAGAGAGAGAGAGAGAGAGAGAGAGAGAGAGAGAGAGAGAGAGAGAGAGAGAGAGAGGAACTCTGGACTCTGGGTAAAGGGATCTTATTGCCTTTAGTTTGAGGAAATAATCATAGGAGTATGCTTTTGTATAAACCTTCAATCTGAGAGGGGTTCAATGCGAATAATAGTGATAATATTTAGAGAAAATGCCTCATACAAGGTAACAAAATTAGTAACAAAATAAATGCAAATATTAAACGAATGAGAAAAATTTTGCCATCCTACTTAAAGCTTCAAATTCGTGGAGGAAATATAAAAAAATGAGACGTATTAACTATGTAAAATATCAAAAATACCCATAAAAATATCTTTAAAACAAGTATGACATGAATTTCATACCCTAAATGAAACATGATTATAGATTCCCAATCAAATATGGAAAAATAATTCATTATTGTAGAAAATTCCATCAGCTTAGCGACTGGGTAGAGAGATTCATGGGCAGAAAATAAACCTAGCATAAAAAAGAGAGTCTTAATTTTAGGTTTATTTAAAAACTAAAACTATTAAAATAGCCAAGTTCTAAAACCAGTTAGTGACCAAACAACTGTACAGTAGACTCCAGAAGAAGTGTTTGACTTTTGAGACGGTTTATTATTCCAAGAGCAGAACTACTTCCGATGTGGTGAATAATGAAGATTTTCATGAGAAGCAAGAGTATTCGTTGGAGCAGTAAGAAAATCATTGTAAATTCGTATTGTATAGTATAGAAAATATAGTGATTATATATATATATATATATATATATATATATATATATATATATATATATATATATATATATATGTATGTATGTATGTATGTATGTATGTATGTATGTGTGTGTGTGTGTGTAAAAGTATATGTTTGATGGAATTCTGTTTTAACAGAAAATATTTCAGTTATCTTTAGCCCATTATGGAATTCAATCGTCTTTCTACGTTTCTTCGCTAACATCCAGAAGTCAAGCCCGTTTTTCGTAAGCTCCAAAAAGAACTGAACGGATGACACCGATTGAAGAATCAAAAATACTTCTTAGAAGAGTGTCTGAAGGAACAAGACCTTCCGAAAATGTACGGATTCGCGAGATGGACCGTGCAATCTGACCCCTTCCCCTCTCACACAAGATATTCCTGGAAGAAAGAAGAGAAAATACGAAGTACTATGCGGAGTGATACCTGGAACCCCGTCTAACCTTCGTCTCCTCACAAAGGACCACATGTACAGATATCTGGTTTCATTTTGTTCTGACATTGCTGCCTACAATAGCGCGACTCATTCCAATAGACTTTCCCAAAAGTTAAATAGCTTAATAAATAATAGCACTTGGAACAATCTTGCGCAACAAGATAGTTTTAAATTTATCAAACCCCCCGCCCCCTCACCATTAACCAACACTTAGTTTTGAACCTTCGCCCTCATGACAGACCGGAAAAATAACCTAGATTTCATTGTTGCTTTTTGTCAAATTCATATCTGATGAAAATCACAGCCGAGAAGAGATGTTTTTAAAAGGCACCTTACTAAATGCAATAGCTGACCTTAATAAGACATACCCTGTCCCCGTAGATATATGAAAGCCATCCGCTCGCTACTAAAATTAGATGTTGTAATAGGTAGATACAACAAAGACGGCCAAATCGTGATTATGGAGAAAGACCTAACACTTATGACAAATTAACAAAAAATCCCCTCCAAAACGTCCCCACAGAATTTTGTTTAGAAAAGTAAGATTAATTGGCAAAGACAAAAAGAGCATTGAATTACCGGAGAAATTTAAAGTCATTAACCCAAAACTATCTTACTTTTATGGCCTTCCCAAAACTCATAAAGACAATATTCCATTCAGACCTATCATCTCATGTGCCGGAGCTTTCAATTATAACATTTCTAAGTGATTAGCCGGCCTCCTTTCCCCTTTCTTAGGCACATTTTCTCCCAATCACATTAAACATTCTGAAGATTTCTGTCACATATTCAGAGAAGCACATTTACCACTTCACAACATAAAACTTCTAAGTTTAGATGTAGATTCCTTATCACAAAAGTACCAGTACAGGAAGTTCTACAGTTTTTGAGGGAAAAATTAGCCCCCCTATTCAGATCATTTCCCACTAGCCCTAGATAAAATAATAAAGTTAGTTGAACTATGTGTATCAAATAACATCTTTTCATTCGGTGAATCATTCTATAAACAAAAAATTCGGGTATAGCATGGGTACCCCTTCAAGTCCTGCTTTAGCCAATCTATACATGGAGTATTTTGAAACTGTAATAACAAACGCAATATACCCTAAAGACATGCTATGGATGAGATATGTAGATGATATCTTAACATTTTGGGATAGTAAGTGGGACAATTTCAATTACTTTCTTTCAAAATTAAACGAATTAGTGCCTAGCATCAAATTTAAAGTTGAATGGGAAACAGACAAGAAAATGCCTTTTCTTGACGTTTTAATAATTAGAGACATGACAGAATACAAATTTACCATGTACAGAAAACCAACTTTCTCTCTGTCGTACATCCATTTTTATAGCTATCATGACATCTCTATTAAAATTTGCGTAACCAGCAATTTATTCTTAAGAGCCTTACGGATATGCTCCCTGGATCTCCTGGAAAAGGAAATTGAACTATTCCGTAAGCAGCTTTCATCTTTAAAGTACCCTGACCATTTAATTGAGAAAACGATCCACAAAGCAAACACTATTTTCTACAGTTCCCCCATAACAAGACCAGAGAGATGCCCAACAAGAAAATAAAAATTCCACACCTGGACAGGATTAAGATGTTGACACAGACACTTGGAAACTGTAACCCTTTTGTTTTACCTACCCAAACACCTTAGCCAAATCCCTGATTAACGTCCAACAAAAACCAGTCCCCAAAGACAAGTTTACGAAATCCCTTGCCTCGATTGTGACCAATACAGCATAAACGATCAGTTAGGTGCAGACAACAGAGCTCAGCTTTTTTTAACCACAAAACTAACCATAACCACAGCATAAACCGGAATATGCCTCGTATAATTTATAGCAGCAATTGTCGGTTCAAAAGCCAGGTGGTGGAATCAGCCTTGATTAAACAAAGAAATGCAATGAATCTCTCAAGTGGTGCCTGGGATTCAGATATTATAGATAAAATCTTAATCCAACCAGCGATTAAGAAGATTAAAGAGAAATTGTCAACTGGGGTGACTTAATGACTGACCTATGGATCTTCTGGTATAAATACTGCTTTTCTGTAACTTTTTCTCATTCACCATTTGCCTGAGGAGAGAGACAGTTTGGTCTCTGAATACAGTCTTTATTTTCCACATTTGGCATTTGCATGGGCTCCCTTATATTTGATATATATATATATATATATATATATATATATATATATATATATATATATATATATATATATATATATATATATATATATATATATATATATATATATATATATATATATATATATATATATATATATATATATATATATATATATATATATATATATATATATATATATATATATATATATATAAATACCACAATTGCCTCTTAACTTCTCGAGTTCTTCACACTTTTGGATACGTTTGTCACTACAAAATCAGAGATCCAGATGAAAGAATATGAAGAAATTCTGGCGTCCGTACCAGGGGTCAGAACCACATCCGGAGTATCAGAACGAGGTCACCCTGCCGACCTGACTCTCCAGATGAGGGTTTGAATCCTGCTACGAAGGTCAGTATTTTTTTTTATATTCTTTTACTTATATCTCATAATTAGTAGTGATGCGTATCCAAATAAGTTAAAGTCCAGTATATCCCCATTAAGTACATCTTAACCTCTTTCTCAGCGAAACATCTGAAGAAGTCAAATAAAACCTTTGTTAAACAAATGTATAAAAATAAAGATATGGGAATTCCTCCCATGTTACTTATAAAGTACACACAATGTAGAAAGTGTCTGATTCAAGTGAGATACAGTTTGGGAAATCTAAAAGGTTTCCTACATCCAAACAGCAATGTTCACAGTCTTGAATCGACAGGTCTCTACAACAGAGCCTTCACCGAAGGCTTCTATCAATATTCGGTAAATAATACCTTCACACCCTGGGGCTCCTCCCAAAAAAAAACACATATGAACAAATTCTCCAAAACCCAGACATTTCTGGCGAACAAACACATAAAGTCTTGTCGCCAGGCAGGGATGTTCTCACGTCTCAAGAATACCTGATACATTTGACACGCATATAGTTTTCCTAATCAGGATGCACACCAGATAACAGCCAAGCATTCTCTCAAGGCTCTTCACAATATCTTCAGCCACACTTATTAATAAAAAATCTACTGTGTATTGTAATTCATAAAATATCTGTGACCTATGAGATTTTCATATATATATATATATATATATATATATATATATATATATATATATATATATATATATATATATATATATGTGTGTGTGTGTGTGTGTGTGTGTGTGTGTGTGTGCGTGTGCGTGCGTGTGAATTTTTCTTTATATACACCGTCATTATATTATATTCACAAAAATTAAGCCATAAATTTCCTTTAGTATGCAATTCATTATACCCCTGGAATAACTTACAACCAAGGGGAATCATAAATGACTTACCAGTGGGATTCGAACTTTTGCCTGATTTAGAAACAGCGAAACTACAGCGACTTCGACCACTGAGTCATCAAGAAAATATAAGATGATGTGTGCTCTGCTGTGTATATGCGTGTCCAATTGAGGTTTTTGTATTTAGAATTGATATCAACCCACCTCTCTCATGATAGCTGATTGGCTAATTATAAGTTTTGTCACATACATCATGACATTTTTTTCTTTGCTAGATGGCCAGGATGCCTCCTTTGTTTCTCCTATTAGATGCCTATGCAAACGAATATTTGCTGCTGCCCTTAAGGCTCATAGCTGGAACATTCTATTATATATTCTTCTATCCGATCCTAACGGTAAGTTATAGGCTAAAATTATTTTCCCAACACCGTTTGAGCTTTCCCAAATGTACATACAGTTAAAGAGGAATTATGAAGAGAAAAATATTTATTATAGAACAGACAAACGAAGGATGAACCAATGTAAAAATCTCAACCAGTATAAAGGAAAAAAAAAGGATTGCAATAATGACAATCAATAATACTGAAAATTTTGAGGCGTAAAAAGGATAAACTTGGCGCGTAAAGTGAAAAAATATTTTACCAACAGAAGATTATTGTAATGATAACTTGCATATTCAGGAAAAATCTTAGATCACAGAGCTCACGTCAAACAGGAAAAAGAAGAAGAAGAAGAAGAAAAAATAGAATTTCAAAGTCTTCATTTTCTGCCTGAATATATGCTTGAACGATAGAAGTGATATCGCATAACTTCCACTACTGATTTTTGCCGGAGGAATAAGAGAGGAAAAACTTTGTCTGATTTTACACTTCATTTCCCCCCCCCCCCCTCTCAAAATTTTGCCTGAAACTTCTCAACAGTGAAAAATAGCGAGGGAATTTCTTCTGGACATCTCATGCTTGAGGGAAAAGGAGGATATCCTTTCATCTTTTAAAGGTAAAAAGATGCGAGAGAGAGCCGGAGAAGTTACTGCCGAGAACAACTTACGTGCCAGAGCTCTCTCTCTCTCTCTCTCTCTCTCTCTCTCTCTCTCTCTCTCTCTCTCTCTCTCTACCGAGTGTTAAGATAAAAACAAGAGGAATTTAGCATTAGGTAACACATTAAATATTACTAAAACTAGGAAATTGAAAGGAACAGATTAAAATAAATTTCAAAACCCCTTCATCTTCTAATTTCCCAACAGCTTTGTACAGAATAATGGATAAATAACAACGTTCGATAGTAAAAAAATACAGAATTATTGTTTTCTGTCTATCCGCCTGCGCTATTTCCAGCAAGATTTAGGGTGCCGTGATTCTCTCTCTCTCTCTCTCTCTCTCTCTCTCTCTCTCTCTCTCTCTCTCTCTCTCCTCACAACTTTATAATTAAGCGGATCACTCCTTAGGCCTGGCAGGAACTTTAGGCTCGTCAAAGCTAATCTCCGAAGACCTCAGATTACAAGGATTATTTCACTATCACGACTTTATTAATTGATGATAAAAGCTCGCGGCAAACGCAACTTTTGTTATGAAGCATTAACCTCTTGGCTCATATATAGCTGTCACAGAAATTATCTTTTCATCGTATTACGACGTGGTGCACAAGCAGGAAATACCTGTAACGTTGGATATGTTGCTATTTGCTTTATACTGCTGTGGGCGGATCACGTGATATAATGTTAGGAGGGAGCTAAGATGCTTGTCGTAATACTAAATTTTTTTTAGATGCTGGTCGTAATGCTAAATTTTTTCCGGTGACAAATTATTTCTAGCATTTCGCCCAGTTTTGTAGCAGTGGGTTCCGTTTCGATAGGGAACAGCCAACTGAGACTGGTCAAAAATGTATGTGACATTGTGTATACAATTTTCTTTTCTTGTGGTGCATGTGCTTCTCTATAAAAATCTGGTGCACACACTTACGTACACAAATATATATATATATATATATATATATATATATATATATATATATATATATATATATATATATATATATATATATATATACATATTGTGTATATATGTATATATATATATATATATATATATATATATATATAATATATACCGATGGGGAAATTATATTGATATATAGTGGTTGTCACCTTGCCGGCACTTATCGATAAATAATTACCCTCGGTATTATTTGATAAGTGGTAGTCACCTTGCCGGCACTTATCGATTACAATTGTAGCTCAATGTTTGTGTATACAAATTGGATATAAAGACAATTGTAGCTCAATGTTTTGTATATACATATATATATATATATATATATATATATGTATATATATATATATATATATATATATATATATATATATATATATATATATATATATATATATATATATATATATATATAGTTACGTTCTGAGTCTGGTTGGAAGAGTTAGATTGGGATCTGAATGTAATTTGCCTTAGAGGCCAACACCTAGAGCTCAGAACATAAGCAGTAAATGTAATTACTAAGATGACTTACCTTGATATTACACCTATTTAACAGAGAATGGGAAGGTCGCCTTTCAAACCAGTCAGGTAACTTTAAATTGAATTTATTTACAAGCTGAGCAATCAGAAAATTAATATGAAATGGCTGACTGAACAGCAAACAAGGCACATGCAATGTGCAATAAAAGTAAGACTATACATAGCAAATAAATAAATCTGAGAAGGGCTACAGCCCTGAAAAAGAGTTGGAGACACAAATGAAAACCACTACTGTTGAGACTGGCTGATAAATAATACTGGGTGGTGATTTTAGCACAACGAGAACGCAGACGGGGTGCCGGTCGTGTGCCCCTGGACCGCTGGTGGCCAGAAGAGTCTTGCACTTAGCAAGATGGTAGTTAATCATCTGAGGCAATTTTGCTCACTAGGGCAGGGGAAGAAAACTCGAAGAGCCAGATAAGAGGATTCTTATTGCATCTGTGCATGGAACTCGCTTGCAAAATATGAATTCAGGCCGCAGAAGTCCCAATACATGGCCAGCGTAAGAGGGAGAACATCACCAGCTTAGCGCTGTGGAGGTGTAGTACGGAGTGAAGAGAGAGGTCACCGAGTTTTTCTTCATGTTATTATTATTTCAATTTTCTTAACAGTTGCTATTCTAATTCTCATCAATAGTGTTGCAAGAGGCCGTGTAATAATTATCATTTTAGAACAGAAGACATGATGGCTAACGAGTATCTGTAAACATGCGATAATAATATGTTATGAGAGAGAGAGAGAGAGAGAGAGAGAGAGAGAGAGAGAGAGAGAGAGAGAGAGAGAGGCTACGCTGATTTTATACGTAAATTTTTAAAAAAGTTACTCCAGAAAGTAATAGTGAAATGAACGTAAGCAAATGATCAATGTGATTTAACAGTTTTTGGTTTTATTTTGCGTAGAGAGGAACCTTTATGTATTTTTTTTCCATCGATGCACAGAGTTCTTTTTTTTTTTAACTTAGATAGAAAAACTTGCTTTTTAAAGGAAACATTAACAAACCATGACGGATATCCTAGTTTGAGAAAACATTATCATATGTAGTTTGTGTCTTCATCAAGGTACTTAGGATCACATAGACAACGACAGTTTCAAAGTACAGCCTAGATGTACTTTCTTTACTGACCAACGTACCATTAGACGAGGCTGAGATTTGAAAAGAAGCCAAATTTAATAACAAACAAATATCACAGATAATATATATATATATATATATATATATATATATATATATATATATATATATATATATATATATATATATATACAATACAAAAATGGGAAAAAGCACGTTAAAAGAAGAAGATATATATATATATATATATATATATATATATATATATATATATATATATATGTATATATATATATATATATATACATATATATATGTATATATATATGTATATATTATATATATATATATATATATATATATATATATATATATATATATATATATATATATATATATATATATATATATATATATATATATATATATATATATATATATATATATATATATATATATATATATATATATATATATATATATATATATATATATATATATATATATATATATATATATATATATATATATATATATATATATATATATATATATATATATATGCATATATATATATATATATATATATATATATATATATATATATATATATATATATATATATATATATATATATATATATGTATATATATATATATATATATATATATATATATATATATATATATATATATATATATATATATATATATATATATATATATATATATATATATATAATATATATATATATATATATATATATATATATATATATATATATAATGATTGAGTGGGCCGTTTGCAGGTTCTTTAACATACTCAGGACGGGGCTGTCATGACTGACGGCAGAAAAACAAACAAAGGAGGAGAAAACAACAAAAACAATAAAAAAGCTTAAAATTAATTTATTTACAAAATTTACAAGTGAGTCAGGTCTGGTAAAAAGATAAAAACCATAAATACAAAAACCAAAAGCAGCTCTAAACAAAATGTTAAATAAACAAAAAGTAGCTGTAAGAAAAAAAGGCAAAAATAAACAACAGCTGGCAGAAAAAAAACCAAACATACGTCCTCCATCGGGCATCAAGACAGCCCTCAGCTTGCAACAGGGAAAAAACCATCAACCAGAAAAACCCGATGGAGATCAGGACAGCCTCACGCTGTCATCAAAGATGAGCAATGGTCACACGAAGTCATGGTCACACTCCAAGACGTGCTCCACTTCGTAGGTGTGCTCCAATTTGCTGGTCAAAAACTCGACCAACGCCGATTCAAAAACTGCCTTTTTGCCGCTACTCGCTGCCCTACCAGACCCGACCAAGAAAAACAAAGCTCACTGACGAAAAACATCAAAACAAAAAAACTTTAGGCAAATGAAACTAAAAGAAAAAAAAAAAAAGATTTTTTTTTTACACTCATACTCCCCTCCAATCGTAACAACCCCACCACAAAACAATGTCCCATTGTTCTACTGATGTTTGCAGGTTCTTTAACATACTCAGGACGGGGCTGTTGACTGACGGCAGATGCAACAAACAAAGGAGGAGAAACAACAAAAACAATAAAGAAAGCTTAAAATTAATTTATTTACAAAATTTACAAGTGAGTCAGGTCTGGTAAAAGATAAAACCATAAATACAAAAACCAAAAGGCAGCTCTAAACAAAATCAAGTTAAATAAACAAAAAGTAGCTGTAAGAAAAAAAGGCAAAAATAAACAACAGCAGGCAGAAAAAACCAAACATTCCTCCATAATTATTTGCAACAGGGACAAAAACCCATCAACCAGAAAACCCCGATGGAAAACACCACATCAAAGATGAGCAGCTGTGGTCAAAAATGTTGGAGTGCTCCAATTTGCTGCTCTTGTTCTGCTGCTGAAACCGCTGCCCTACCAGACCCGACTGAAGCAAGAAAAACGGCAGCTCACTGACGAAAACATCAAAACAAAAAAACTTGAAGGTAAGGAGGCAGCAATCCACAAAAGGGAACGAGCGGGGAACCAGCAGTTCCCGCAAAACCATCACTTAACGTAAAATCATATATATTATATAAAAGAATAAGAAAAATTATTGCAAAAAGTATCATAAACTGATGAAAATCATCAATGCTTATTGACATAAACAACGATGACAAGTTAGAGGACTTCGTATATTCGTCATTTTTTACCCAAAAAATGCTCCTTAACTTTACAAATGAAACAGGTCTACAACAATGTCCCTTTCTACTGATGTTTTGGTAGTGAGAGTTCTTATTGGCTTGAGACTCGAGTAAGCAGAGATACAACACACTAATTCCCATTTTAATTATTTTTTTTCGTGAGACAGGCACTAGGACGAAGAAATTGCTTATGTAAAATCATATTTTTTTCTCAGAATAAGAAATCTGTCACGATTCATCAATGCTGACTTACGAAAAAATAAATAGGTGCCACCATTTTTCTGACAAAAAAAAATGAGATCACCAAACTACCATTCCACTAAAATTAGAATGAAATACCAACAAATTCAATTACTCTGATCATCTGTTTACCTTTCATTTCAGTAACTACATTAAACAGAACTTACTTAGAAATATTTTTCAAAAATTCTGGTGACAATTCCACGTGGTATATATGAATTAAAATATGAAACGTTAATTTTCATGGGGTAGAGGCGGGGAATATCTGGTAGGAACTGGGAAACTTATTTTCGAGCGTAGAAAAGCATTACATTTAACAAACAGCTAATAAGCATTTATTCCCCTTCTTATTCGGTTCTTTAAAATACATTCTTTCTGTTAATTGCTCCCTCATTACCCTCTTTCTCTGTTATACCTTTCCTTTCTAACGCCGTCTCTTTTAAATTGCGCATGCTCTCTGTTTCTATTAGTTTTCTGAAAAGAACACTATTGTGCCGGCTTTGTCTGTCCGTCCCCACTTTTTTCTGTCCGCCCTCAGATCTTAAAAACTGCTGAGGCTAGAGGGCTGCAAATTGGTATGTTGATCATCCTCTCTCCAGTCATCAAGCATACCAAATTGCAACCCTCTAGCCTCAATAGTTTTTATTTTGTTTAAGGTTAAAGTTAACTATAATCGTGTTTCTGGCAACGATAGAGGACAGGCCCACCGGCCATGGTTAAAGTTTCCTGGGCCGCGGCTCATACAGCATTATACCGAGACCACCGAAAGATAGATCTATTTTCGGTGGCCTTGATTATACGTTGTACAGAAACATCGATTGCACCGAAGAAACTTCGGTGCATTTTTTACTTGTTTTATTTAAGGTCAGAGTTAGCCATAGTCGTGCATCTGGCACCGCCGTAGGCGCCAACAACACAGGCCACCACCGGATCGTGGCTGAGTTTTATGGGTCGCGGCTGTACAGAAAACTCCATTGCACCGAAGAAACTCTGGAGCGTGTTTTACTTATTTCTTCTTCATTATACTGACTCTGATCGCACACAAGACTTTGCATTGTTTACACAGTGGTCAAAATTGCATTGCACAGACTCGACGAATAGAGGGCCCACTTTCCAGCAGAGATCTTCGTCTTGGTCTGCACTGGTGAATATGCCGCCGTGCAGGCCATTTAAAGACCTTAGCTGAGGTAGGCTCTAAGGTAATGTAAGCGTTGGTAGGGTCATGTTAGGGATCTACTGTTACAGATTAGTGAAGCAGGTCATAAGGCTTGACCTTGTTTTGCTACCATGGAGTTCCCAAAATGGATGCTGAACAATTGCTGGAGGGTTCATTTCAGTTACCAAAGTGTGGTCTGTTTCCTACCACGGCAGGATATTCGCTTATGAAAGTTATAGCCATACCTAGGATCTGTGGGTTGCATATTAGTTGAGACATGTCTCCGGGCAAATTTTCACTGTCATGAAGCTCCTAAAATCGTGGCGGAATCGTTGCTGGAGTACTGTTTGTCATTCAAGAACGTTCCCTCATGTTTGTCTACCCTCTGTGGGAATCCTGACCGGAAAAAAAAAAAACATGAGTGAGGGTTTCGGGTATTGACCACTGGTAAAAGGAGGAATGAGTAGTTTCCTGGTGTCTCAGAGGATGAAATTCTCCATAAACACCGTACAGGTTACAACAAAATAAAAAATTACTAGCAGGAAGCTTTTAAGAGCATTAGGAGTTTGTATGAACTAATTTTTCTATTTTCTATTTTGTTTTTGTTCTCGATATTCAGTTTCAGGGTAACTGGTTATTGTGCAATTCAGTATGAATTTAGTAGTTAACCGGCGTGTCAATACAGAAAACTATTTTGTCAGTATTGGAATAAGGATATTAATAGTTAGATGGCAAGAAAGAGTGACTTACTATAACGTAATGAAAATTGCGGAAGTGTCTTGTGCAGATGGGATAATGATTAAAGAAAGATAAAAAAAAAGCTTTATCATGTCATTCGTACCACCCAGGGTTAGTATGTGATACTGTAGTTTAAGCTAGGTTCTCTGAGTACTGTGAGACAGGAGGATTATATATATATATATATATATATATATATATATATATATATATATATATATATATATATATATATATATATATATATATAATAGGAAGACCAGTACTTGAGGAAACATTCTTTATTGCGACTAGTTTCGAGGTTCTAACACACCCCATCATCAGGCATCTAAAATAACAAATACAATGAAAGAAAAAACACTCATTAAAATTAAATAAAATTAAACATCAGAACTAACTACCAAGAATTAAAATTGAACAGTACCGTTTAACCTATAGAACCAAGAGTCAAGAGAGGAATACAAGGCAAATACAAAGATAGTTACAGAAGATAGACACAGAATTAAAAACAAAGCAACTCAACTGACCGTTCATTATTACAGAGTGATGGTTTTCTTTGATGGTATATAATGTTTCAATTGTGGTTAGCTCCACATCACTAGAACGACTGGCTAATATAGAAAGAATCTATACTCAGAGGGATGGTCATGCTGATGGCAGTGCTCACGAATGGCACTAAATGCTTGTTTGTTAAGTGGCCTGTTTGTTCTAATTGATCGGCCCAGGTGTCTTTGACACCAGGCCGATCAATTAGAACAAACAGGCCACTTAACAAACAAGCATTTAGTGCCATTCATGAGCACTGCCATCAGCATGACCATCCTCTGAGTATAGATTCTTTTTCTATATTAGCCAGTCGTTCTAGTGATGTGGAGCTAACCACAATTGAAACATTATATACCATCAAAGAAAACCATCACTCTGTAATAATGAACGGTCAGTTGAGTTGCTTTGTTTTTAATTCTGTGTCTATCTTCTGTAACTATCTTTGTATTTGCCTTGTATTCCTCTCTCTTGACTCTTTGCTTTTATAGGTTAAACGGTACTGTTCAATTTTAATTTTGGTAGTTAGTTCTGATGTTTAATTTTATTTAATTTTAATGAGTGTTTTTTCTTTCATTGTATTTATTTGTTATTTTAGATGCCTAATGATGGGGTGTGTTAGAACCTCGAAACTAGTCGCAATAAAGAATGTTTCTCAAGTACTGGTCTACCTATTCCTTATTCGACTCGCTTTCCAAGGAATTCTTCTGTTGCATCTATATATATATATATATATATATATATATATATATATATATATATATATATATATATATATATATATATATATATATATATATATATATATATATATATATATATATATATATATATATATATATATATATATATATATATATATATATATATATATATATAATACATAATACAAGCAACTCTCAATTGTTTGTTTTCTTATTTTTCACGACTTTTCAATCTAGTACATTTCATACTGATTTTTCAAAGTTTTTATTACAAACACACATATTCAGAGACATACAAACATAAGCACATCCACACACACATATGTATATGTGTGTGTGTGCTAAAATGCATCTGTATATGTATGTGTGTGTATGATAAAAACTTTAAAAAATCAGGATGAATTGTAAATTGAAAAGTCGTAGAAAATAAGAAAACAAACAATAAAGAGCTGTGTTACTTTTCTTATCTTACATACTGTGTATATAGTCTATACATACTTTAATTACAGAACCGTGGATAGGTGCTGTATTCTGGAAGGTTTCATGAAATGAACGCTTCATAAACCTGCAGAGAAGACGCTTTGTAAATGCTGCCTCGGCCTTCAGATTTTACTCACCAAAAGTCAATTTTTCGTGTAGCCTGACAATGTTGCTCAACTGCTATTTCGGTGTGAGATCAAATACTGATGTCGAAGTAGAAAGGTGTGACTAACGTCGGCTCAGCTTTGTTCCCCCATCAGTGGAGGGTAAAATTCAGTAACCTTTTAATCTATTATAATGCAACGGAAACTGCCTTCATCTCAAAATCCTTCAGCAGCGAAGTTTCCTAATCAAATCAGGTGGGAGGTCTGTCCATTCTTGGGGATCGCGAAAAAAAAAAATAAATAAAAAAATAAAGGAAAAAGGTTCAGAAAAGTTTGACTAAACTCTGTCGAGATTACAATTTTTTTTAGGGGTTTGTTCATCTGATACAAAATCTACAAGTTCGGCAAAGTTTGATTAACTCGATTCTGAACCAAGGAAACTTTTATTGAATTTCGGTAAACAGATACCGTAAATTAACGTACGGTGGTTGGAATTTGCAGTATAGAAAGTCAAACGTTGGAGTTTTGGTTAGTTAGATTTCTTCAGTATGCATTCGCGAACAATGCATGCCGGTGGTAAATACCGACTAAATTAATTCTTGTTTTGAAATATGATTTCGATTAATTCTAAACTGTCATCAGCGCTGCATATTCCTATGAACAATTCCATTATCTATGGAGTGATAATGTAGATTTCTGAGTGCCGGGAAAGTAGGATACCCTCGATTCATTTCCGTTAAGCAAATCTGGGTGGACTTGAACCACTGAATGGGTAGGGAATGGCAACATTTCTGTGACCAGCCATTGCGCTAACAAGAAAGGTATGAGTTGATATGGACTCTGTTGTCCATGTGCCTCTTGAATTAAGGTATTTGTACTTGGCGTCGATATCAAATCACCTCCACCATGATAAGTTCCTCGTTGGATGAGTCGGTAGAGTTCTCGGCTAGCACTCTGCTAGGCCCGAGTTCGAGTTTCCGGCCGGCTGATGAAGAGTTAGAGGAATTTATTTCTGGTGACAGAAATTCATTTCTCGCTATAATGATGTTCGGATTCCACAATAAGCTGTAGGTCCCGTTACTAAGTAACCAGTTGGTTCTTAGCCACGTAAAATAAGTCTAATCCTTCGGGCCAGCCCTAGGAGAGCTGTTGATCAGCTCAGTGGTCTGGTAAAACTAAGGTATACTTAACTTTTTCCACCAAGATAGCTAGTTAGCATGTTTGGAGCACATTGCTATCAGTGAATTTTTGTCACATACACCATGGCATTTTTTATATTCACAAACATTAAGCTACAAATGGGATTTGATAAACACCTGTAGAGTAATGGCTAGCGTCACTAAAAATTTGTCACTTCCCAACCATTTGGTGGTTCGAGCCCAGCTGGTGAATGATCATTTATCGCTTGCAAATATCCCTTTCGGTTTTTTTCCGAGGTTGAGAGAATTTGATATTAAATGACATTTTTAGCTCATTGTTTGTTAATATAATATAATTTTACGGTGTATGTGACACAAATTCATAAATGGTTGTGTTTCAAATGTAGCAACTGTTTAACATAGTTTAAGTGGGTTGATGTAGAGTCTCAAGTACAAAACTTGAATTCGAAAAGCATAAATACGACAGCATTAATATCATCTTAAACCGCTCTTAAGAACTTAATGAGCAGCGTCACTGAAAAGTCGTCGCTCCTCAACCATCCGTTGGTTCGAGTTCACCTGGTGACGGATTGCTCATCGCTTGTAAATTCCCCTTCGGTGTTTATTCGGGGTAGAGTGAATTTGATATTAAACGACTTTAAATTTGTAGGTTATTTTTTTGAAAATAATAATGTCACGGTTTATGTGATAAATAAATAAATAAATATATATATATTTATATATATATATATATATATATATATATATATATATATATATATATATATATATATATATATATATATATATATATATATATATGGGGATCCGTAGATTCCATATATATATATATATATATATATATATATATATATATATATATATATATATATATATATATATATATATATATATATATATATATATATATATATATATATATATATATATATATATATATATATATATATATATATATATATATATATATATATATATATACATATATATATATATATATATATATATATATATATATATATATATATATATATATATATATATATATATATATATATATATAGAGCCTCTATGGCTCAGTCGGTTACAGCAGCAGCTTCGGACTTAGTAGAGGTCTGTGGCGCGGTTCAAATCCGCAGCCGACTGATCAGAGAGGTGGACACTTTGCTATCCGTGTAGACATCCCGGGATTATATATGTAATCAACGGATAGGTTTGCTTAAAAAGCAAATGGGTGTTACAGACTAAATACACACACAAAACAAAGCCACTACAACACCTTCTAAAAACATAACAAACATCTCACACGTCTCGAACTCTCGCCCTACCCGCACAACAACTTCTCGCTGCTGGGAAGAAAGGGCGTTGGGTCGGGTATGATACATGAAACATACGCTACTGGGGTCTAAGCGATGTCAGGCAGGGCAGCCGATCGAGACCACAGGTCTACCCCAAAGCCAAATCAAAAAGTCCTTCAAAAGAAGGCATCGTGCTTACCCCATACAAAAATGGGGAAAAAAGCACGTTAAAAGAAGAAGAAGAAGAAGAAGATATATATATATATATATATATATATATATATATATATATATATATATATATATATATATATATATATATATCTACTGGTCCCCTGTATACCAAAATGTATGTAACTCTAATAACCACAATACCCTCTTAACTTCCAACTTCATACTTTTGGATGTACGTGACACTACAAAGCCTAACATCTAGACGAAGAACCAAATAAAGAAATTCTAATATCTGGAGAGGAATGCGACCACCATTCATTATATCAGAACGAGGTCACATTGAAATTTCCACATCTGTAACAGGATTCGTCGGAACTTCTTCATTTGGTTCTTCATTTGGATCCTAGGCTTTTCAGTTACACACACGTTATATATATATATATATATTTTATATATATATATATATATATATATATATATATATATATATATATATATATATATATATATTGCTCATGATATATAATTTCTATAATTAATTCCTCTTAAAAAAGGAAGACAGAGAGTGCTAATGTCAAATTTTAACACAAAGGCACAAACCCCAAAGAGGCGTGTTATTCCCATGTAGCTGATTGATCTCTTTAGGCCAGCAAGTATTAGTCTGCGGTATTGGTACGATTTTAAGGCGATTATAAACGCAGCGTTATCAACTTCCATCGCGGATAATGGAGCTTTGCATGATTAGCATGATGATAGCCTTTTTCGTCGGCATAAAATCAGAGCTAATCCGTTTGAATTTCATCCAGTTATGAATTGCACAAAACTGTATCATTAACTGAATAAAATGGATTCCTTTATTGCTTAGCTTCTGCTCTCTGTGATTTGATAAATGAAAAAGAATAGTATTATTTTTTGCGTTTTTCATGGATAATACTCCACCTACACAGTAATTATATTAGATAATAACACATGAATATAATATTCATTATTTATATTTTACCTCTCAACCTTTTCGTGAAGTAATCTGGAGGATTTGGTAGATTATGTAATGTCATTTATCGAGGTACATGCTCTGATTCTTTAATCAGTGTTAAACGTGGATACTTGATGTAGTGCGCTTGTATCTGCTGAGTTTCCACACAGGAGTTTGTTTAGTAGCACCCCCACAGTTTGCCCGGGTTACTTTAATACTGGGGGCAACACCACCTTCTTCTGATGTTATCTTCCTTTTTTCTGCCCTTGGTACTTTTAAGCCACCCAACATTATGTCTGATCAGTAACTCTGCCACCTTGTCACTGTCAGCAAGCAATGTTGGATTAACATTCATGGGTAAAGCGTTTAATTCGTGTAATCTATGAGTGTTCTGTGAAATTATTTGATAGCCAACTACAAAAGACATGATGCCTCTGCGTCGTGTCTTTTGCCACTGCTTGGGTGCTGCGAAGGATCCCCTGCAATGTCTTGAAACAACACACATCTGCTCTGTGATGGTTTATGTGTCTGTAAAATGTTGTGTTCTAAGGGCAAAACACGCTAGACGTGCACAGTACCACCACCAAGTAGATTAGTAAAACAAATCTACAAAGCACGATTCAGGAATGACAGAGTTCATACAGCAGATGGTTCTGGTTAAATCATCTACCGAAATAAAAAAGAAATGTACTCTTCACACATAAAGATACACATGTACAGTCAGTATTTTTATATTGTATTTAGATGCTGGGATTACCTCAACACACACTAAAAGCAAGGATTTAAGCATGGCAGCTGCCACAGAGCAGCAGGTTCTGTCAAAGTCAACAGCTGAAATAGGAGTAAGATATGCTTGTCACAAAGATAGACATGTAATCAATATTGTAATACTGTACTGCGTTTAGATGCTGGGTTACTGCTGTAGACAAAGGCATGCACTACTATCGTCAAGCAGATTGTTACTTTTCTACCAAGTAAGAATTCAAGCATGCCGGTAAGATGTACTTGTCACACAGAAAGAAATATGACCACTATGGTAACTTTGCATTTAGATGGAGTGATTGCCTGTAGTACTGTAGAGAATTAATTTTTGCATTGGAAATTGCTTAAAGTTATGAGCCATGAGGTGTTCGTTGTTTCTTCCCTGGTGAGTATGCAATGAAATACATCTTCTAGTGAACACAGGCTAAACTATAATAGGAGAAAGGCAAACGATGAGTCACCTAAAGTATAGAAGCAAATTGGCAATCACTGTGGAACCAGTAGAACTCATATCGGTTAATGATAATGACAATTTCAAAATAGAAAATGATTAAATCCAATGAACTAATGTAATGAGAATAAATTTATATTAAGTCTAAATAAAATAATGACCAACCTATATTAATTTCAACGCATTTTCCTTAATATGATCTTGACTGATCAGTGTATACTGTTGTGCATACTTCAGGTAATAGTTTCTACAAAAGAGTAGAATAATTAGGCAAAATATTTTGCTTTTAGTGTTTAGATTGGCCTTGAATACGTATTCTTAGGCCGTACTATTTTGACTTCGTGATCTCTGGTGCCCGGACCAAAGCATTTTGAAGAATTTTGCCTGTCATGTTGGAAAAAAGCAACCATGTTGGACTGATATCAAATGAGTCTCCATCACATTTCAGAAGATCCATCTTAAACCATCTCTGTTCATAGATGGTGCTGTTAACTATTATTCTCAAAACTGCCGGTCTAAAGGGCTAAAACATTGACAAACGAATTATTTACGACAACGTTTTAATGACTTCCATTTGCATGAGGGGACAATTTCTATTCATACACAAAGACGTTGTGCCTGCTCACAAACACACGTGCATATATATATATATATATATATATATATATATATATATATATATATATATATATATATATATATATATATATATATATATATATAAATATATATATATATATATATATATATATATATATATATATATATATTTATATATATATATATATATATATATATATATATATATATATATATATATATATATATATATATATATATATATATATATATATATATATATGTCTGTACGAGGGTGTGGACATACAAAAATACTTATTGCCATTCCGTACGTTAAGTAACCTAAGCATAAATCTGGTAGGATGTAACCGCGCGGGAAATCTGTGATGTATGATGATACATTCCCTGTGATGCATGTATGTTCATATATATTCTTGTATGACGCACTTTGGAAGAAGGGCAAGTTTCCTTCCTCATCGACTACATGATGGAATGCATTACCATTAATAACGAGCTGATACATTAGCGTGAGGGAGAAGTATTGAAAGGGAGGCTACAGATGCCAATATTATGCATACGAGGCGGGGGCCTGTTTGTTTCTGTTGTGAGAATTCGTCCATACGTCAGCACATTGGAGCAGGATGTACTTCGTTATATATATGCGTATATATATATATATATATATATATATATATATATATATATATATATATATATATATATATATATATATATATATATATATATATATATATATTTTATATATATATACTGTATATATATATATATATATATATATATATATATATATATATATATATATATATATATATATATATATATATATATATATATATACTGTATATATATATATATATATATATATATATATATATATATATATATATATATATATATATATATATATATATATATATATATGGTGTCGATCTTCTATTTCATTAAATTTTCGCTGCATGTTAAATTTAACTAATTTAACAAGTAGCAAAAATTGAATGAAATAGATCTTAAATTCCACTTTCCCTTGCATATTTTCTGTCCTATAGATTGTATATCCGTGATAACTTCATGTCTAATTAATGGGGCAGTTCTGAGAACTTTTTTTTGGGGGGGTGTGGGGTGGGGGCGGGTTACACGCGGGTTCTAACATGTTGAATCGGAAGCTTCGTATTATTAGACTGGTTTATGCGATCTTTGAGTTGTCACGTTAGGAATGCCACTAAATTTGCAAATATCCTTTGTCTCTCTTCACTTGATCTTGAATAATGTCGTCATATATTGTGTTACTTTATGTATGTAAATCCGTCGTGGGACAATTTATTGAAATTACATCTGCAACTCATTTGATTACAGAGAAATCAACGTACTTTATTCAGTAGTTGAAACCTTCGGACATTTCTTATTGACATAGTGTCACTCTTTCAAGCGTGACCTAAAGTTCCCGTCTGAATCATTTTGTTTCCTGGAAACAGGTCACGGACAGAGTTCATCTGTTCATTATTCCCCGAATTTGTGCAGAAAATTACTGTTTACTGAAGACCGGTGTTCTGGTCCAGGACACAACTATTGAGGATGTGACTGCTCTAAAATTGAACGTTTAAAAATTTTCAGGAAACACGCTGATTTATATTCACTAACACCAGTTGAAGTTATACTTAACTGCCTGTTTTCTCAAGAGCATTTCCTCATATGAGCAGAAATTATGCGAAGTGGAGCGGGTAATTATCGATAATTTCAACATTCACAGAACATTGTGCATCCTTCCTACATTTCATGGCAAAGGTAAACTTTGCAGCTGATGAATTCAAACGCGTCCAAATCGAGTTTAATACCACTTTTGCCATAGCTAACCTAAAGGTTCTTCATAACATGACAGTTGGGATCTACATACCTGGCCATATTTCTAGTTTATAAGCACACAACAGTGAAAAAATGCTGTTGGTGTTTTAAGTAAGCCTACACTTACATTGTTTGTAATTTTTTGTAAAGCTCTGAGAACTTTTTGTTAGTGTGACTTTTTAGAAGTGAAATGTTAATTTTTTTTCAGAGAGAGAGAGAGAGAGAGAGAGAGAGAGAGAGAGAGAGAGAGAGAGAGAGAGAGAGAGATATGCTGTATAGTATAATGTCCCTCATTTTGCAGTAGTTGATCCTTGCAACGCGAAATGAAAATTTTACCGGCCTCAAGGACCTGAAGCGAAGGAACAAAGGGGCAAGGACTGTAAAGTTGCTGGTTGATAAGTCCATGATTATTTTTATTTACTTCCATAAATTATACTGTACCTAATTATTACAAATATTTGATGACATTCGGTATCATCTTTGAATCCAAGATTTCTTTTAAAAATATATCACATGTTGCTTCCAGGAAAAGGATACTCTTCGTATGGTTTCCTGTACATAGTCAGATCATGAGAGCAATGCTGCTCACATCAGAGCATTACTGTACCACAACTTCAATGCAGTTTTCCGATGTGAATGATATTTCCTATTTTCTGTTAACTGTTATTATTAACTGTTATCCCGTTTTGACCATTGTCCAGAGATGCGTCGTTTGGTCACCTGAGATTTCCGTTTCAATAGCGAATTTCTGATATATTCCTCAGACCTTCATATCGGTAACTAGTGAATGAATATCTTCGGTCTCTTGAGATGCCACGTTGACACTTTACTCCCTACTAGGGGTCTTTCACACCTTTTCGCCTAAGAAGTAGTGACTAGCTGTGTTGGCCGTATCTTTGATGCTCAGCATTTTTTAGTTGACGTTTCACTCTCCGGTTCCCGTTCTCTGCAGAAACTGGCTTTCCGCTCAAGAAAACCAAGACACTTTTGGTATACGCGAAGCAGAAGGGTTGTTAGCTTTACTATTAAGGATGCTCCTGGCCCTTGTTACAAAGTAATCGGTTTTGATTCTTGGGGTTTTGAATATGCTCCTTGAATGCAGAAACCTGCTTAATGGCATATATTTTAGTTCTAGCAAGTTATTTCAAACAATGAAGTAATGGAGTTGACTCTAGATTCCTCAAAATGAACAACAGAGCCGCATTTGAACCTTGGTGGACTTTCACAGACTTCCATATAGTTCTAGCAAGTTATTTCAAACAATGGACTTGACTCTACATTCCTGAAAATGAACGACAGAGCTGCATTTGAACCTTGGTGGACTTTCACAGACTTCCATAATCAACCTACGAATAGAAGAAAATAGAGGGGCAGATGGCTGAGTAGATAACAGTGTTGTGAAAACGGCCAGTGCAGAGCGTAATGAAATTTTTTTGGAAAATGGCAGAGGAGAGAAATGGAAATCCAAATAGATTATACGGTGCAAATTATGAATGAAGGGTTTTATAATAAACAGAGTGCCGAGATCTAAAAAATTATAAATAAATAATAAATAAACAATGAAATAAACAAATGGTTGTCATAGAAAGCTACCAACAAAAATAAAGTTAACAGAATGTGAACAAATAAGAATGAAAAGGAGACTAATACATCAAAGCAGGAAATAAAGAGGGAGCAAAATATACAGTAGTGGTTTATAGAAGAGAGAGAGAGAGAGAGAGAGAGAGAGAGAGAGAGAGAGAGAGAGAGAGAGGATTGCCTCGCTGAGGCCCTCCTGGGTTTCTTAGTTTTCTGTACAAGAAAACTATTGTGCCGGTTTTGTCTGTCCGCCCTCAGATCTTAAAAACTACTGAGGCTAGAGGGCTGCAAATTGGTATGTTGATCATCCACCCTCCGGTCATCAAACATATCAAATTGCAGCCAGTCCTCTAGCCTCAGTGGTTTTTATTTTATTTAAGGTTAAAGTTAGCCATAATCGTGCATCTGGCAACTATAGTACAGGACACCACCGAGCCGTGGTTAAAACTTCATGGGCCACGGCTCATATAGCATTATACCGAGACCACCGAAAGCTAGATCTAGTTTCGGTAGCCTTGATTATACGGTGTAAAGTTAAGTATACCTTAGTTTTACCAGACCACTGAGCTGATTAACAGCTCTCCTAGGGCTGGCCCGAAGGATTAGACTTATTTTACGTGGCAGAATACTCGATTGCGCCTAAGAAACTTAGGCGCATTGTTTACTTATTAATCATAAAAATGGCGTGTATTTACCGAAGACCATATAATTCACTGCAAAGGTTAATAGAGGGATTGTGAATTGAAGAAACCGTTCTCACAAGCCTTCTTTCCGGGGCGTTTGGTGTGATCTGAGGAAGCCACCACACAGTAACGCGACCAAAGAATTTTGCAGTGAGTTAAAGGAATTAAAAATGACGAGATAACGTGAGACGTAGAAAAGTGAATGGGGAATAGGAAACTTGAAAAAAAGGAAGGGGAATGAAAACACGAAAAGAAGAAAGAAAGGCACATGAAAAAACAACTACACCAGCTCGATAGACATGGCACCTCGCATTCAGCATTTTTTTTTTCTCTCTCTCTCTCTCTTTTAAACGAAGAGAAGCTTTAAAAAACAGATTTAATCGACATTTTCATGTACTTCATTCCGAGGCTCTTTCTTCGCCAGTGCCAATAAATCAGATTAAGGAAGAGCATAAAATGCCGGAGGAAACACTGTGAAATCAATGCTATCGCCTGCCGTAAAGGGGAGAGAGAGAGAGAGAGGGGGGGAGAGAAAGTGAGAGAGAGAGAGTGTGCGAATGAAAGCAAGTGAAAAGACGATAAAAGGGAGAGGGACAGGGAAGGAAATTTATGGAGGAAAGTGCCATCTTAACGCAGGAGGAGGAGGAGGAGGAGCGGGAAGGGAAAACGGCATCTCCTCCTCTCGCCTCCCCCCCCCCTCTCTCTCTCCCCCTCCCCCTCTCGCTTCGCAGCGCGTAATACAACATAAACTTGCTGTAAACTCTATAAAATCTGTGTGATAGAGAGCAACTCGGGGCTTCCCGGGAAGAGAGGGGAGAGCGAGAGAGGGGATAGCGAAAGAATGTATGTGCGTGTGTTTGTGACAGACAAACAAACAGACAGACGGAGGAGGAGGCATAAAGGAAACTGACAAACAACCACCGTGGGAGATAAATAGCCATTAGAATGGTTGATGTGACTGACAGCCATCGAGGGATTTCCACTTATTGATTTTTCTATTTAGTGCTGGAAAGAAATAATAAAAACAATAAAATTCAGAGGAAGAAGAAGAAGAAGAAGAAGAAGAAGAAGAAGAAGAAGAAGAAGAGGAGGAGGAGGAGGAGGAGGAGGAGAAGAAGAAGAAGAAGAAGAAGAAGAAGAAGAAGAAGAAGAAGAAGAGGCATCGCAATATTCAAAACGGATGCACTATATCAGTAATGCCATTTAGGGCTTTTAAATACATAGTAACTCTACTCTTACTTAAATTTCAAGTGATTCGAGAAAAGAGCCAAATTTAAAAATGGCTAAAAAAACATGAATGGAAGTGTATGGTTTACTGTGAGAGCATTTTAATATGGACTATTATCTTGTAGTAAAGTGTTTAGTTATTCTCAAGAGAGAGAGAGAGAGAGAGAGAGAGAGAGAGAGAGAGAGAGAGAGAGAGAGGATTCATCAATAAATTATATTATCGAACTGGTATTAGGCCAGAAGGAGCAACAAATTCATAAATAAAAAAAATCGGAGAATTTTTTTTATGTGGTAATTCCTCCTTTTAAAGAGAGTTATGAGGGTCCAGGAGGGAGAGTGTGATAAGATAAAGGAAATGAGAAGGGGAGAATATGGAACTCATTTTGGGGGGAGAGATACTGGAGATTTTTTCCCCCCTCATTCTTTGCACCCTCGAGGGAAACGGAAACTTGGTGAGTGAAGTGACATTAGAATCTTGAGGGTACGTAGGATCGGATAGAAAGAGAA